>NW_007361031.1:333711-581315 GCF_000149035.1 Colletotrichum graminicola M1.001 | reverse complement strand
CTAATAAGTGCTTAAATATTATAAGTAATATAGCTATAGCTAAGAAAATAAAGGCGCTTTTACTAAATATTTTACTAATAATTTACTACTAACCTTATAAGTAAGAAATAAATATATAACACTAATATAGTAGTAACTACTCTATAGTAATATAATAATATAGTATAAGTGTCTTAGCTACTTAGGTGCTAGGGCTTTATAAAGGATTATAAATACTATATATAGAGTATATTTAACCTAAGTTAACACTATAATAATATAAGACTATAATTTATATAGTCTTAATAAAATAAGGTAGTAGATTTACTACTAGCTTTATAAATTAATTATAAATATAGCGCTAGGTAATTACTTAGTATTAGACTTTTATAATCTTAAATAAGGCTATATAAAATACTACTTAATAGTAATAATCTTAAATTAAGTAACTAGCCTTATATAAGATTTCTACCTATATAGCTACTACTAAGATACTATTAAATTAATAATAAGAGGCTTTTTTATAATACTAAAAACTAATTATTTAATTACACTAAAAGTTATTAAGGCTAACTAAGAGATCTTATACCTTAAGTAACTTATAGATATACTCTTTAATTATAGAATCTTTATTTAGCTATTAGTAGTAAATACTTAGGCTTAAAATAGAGGCACTAAGTAACTTACTATAATTATTAAACTTAAGGTATAATATATATATATTAATATAAAATTACCTAAAGGCCTATAGCTTAAAATTATAACTATAGCTACTTATCTTTATAATTAAACGCTATTAGTAGCTTAAGGGTAGAAATTACTATATTAAATATTTTACTTATATTTTATACTTAAGAAGTATACTAAGCCTTTACTAATAGTAAAGCTAGATTTTTTATATTTATAAGCCTATAGCTACTAAGTGTATATACTAATAATAGATATATAACTATTATAAAACTACTAGTAAAAGCTTACTACTAATATATAGATTAGATTTCTTATTAGATATATATTTAGTAATTTATATTATATTTAGTATTCAGTATAAAATAAGGTCTTTACTATATATAATATAATATCTAATAAGAAATAACTTTTTAATAAATTAATAAATAAATTACTTAATAAGCTTTATAATACTAAACCTTATAGTAATTTAATAATAAATTAACTAGCTAATAGTAGCTAGTAATTAATCCTCTTTATATAAAGAAGTTAATAAGGAAGTAAATAAAGTAATTAAGTATACTAATATAACTTTACTAAAAGGTGTTAAAAAAAGGTATTATTTTACTATATATATAGGTAATTAGATTATATTAAGGACTTTATTTAAAGCTACTTTCCTTATAAGGCTTACTTTATAGTAAAATATTATAAATTATATATAAAGTAGCTTATAGGTAATAATATAGTTAAGTATATTATAAAGTTAACTAATAAGTAAAGATTACTACTTTTAGCTAAAGTATACTTATAGCTAAGAATTAATTAACTATATAACGCCTAGTAAGTATAATAATTATAAAGATATTACTAGTAAATTACTAATATATAGTAAAGGTATTACTAGACCTTATAGGCTAATAGATATATATTAGAAGTTACTACACCTTTTACTAATCTATAGATAGTTAAAAGGCTACTTATATAAAAAGTAATTTAAAGACGCTAAAATAGTATATTTATATAGGTATAAAATATTAAAATCTTAAGTAATAGTACTATAAGTTGTAGCTAAAAGGTATTAAGTCCTTAGCTACTACTAGGTATATACCTATAAGCTTAATAAATATAGTTAATTAACTAAATTTAAAGTAAGACTTATTATCTATAGTAACTAATAAGTAAAGGATTTATAAAATACCTATATAGCTATATTAGTAAGTATATTATTTAAAATACTTATAGTAATAACTACTTACTTTAACCTAAAACTACTTTAATATAAATAGTAAATATATTTACTTATACTACTATTAATATAGTAGTATTTATAGAAATACCTCTAGGCTACTAAATTACTAGCTAGATCTTCTAGTTATTAAAAGCACTTTATAGGCTTTAATAATCTTTTTTACTATAGTAAAAGCACCTTAAAGAAGGGCTTACTATATAGGGATTTTACTAAGTACTTAGTAAGAATTACTATTAGAAGAGGAATTATATTATATTTTTTTTTATATTAATAACTATATATTAGCCTATTACTATATAAATAAAGTATAAGTAAGTAATAAGATAGTAGTACTTTAGTAATAATACTACCTTAAAGGTAAAGGCTTATTATAATAGTTTTTTAGCCTTAAGGTAATTTATAAGTAAAGTAACTATTATCTTTAGCTTTTATAAGTAGTATACTATAATAAAATAATAAAACTACTCTTAATAAATAATAAATATAAATATAATAAATTATTCCTTATAGTAAAGGCTAAGTTACTACTTAGTAAATATATAGCCTTATTATAAGAGGTTAACTAATATTAAAAAAAAGTAAGGATAATCCTTTATATAGTAGTAATAACTTAGCTAGATATTACCTTTATAGCTAGCTAGCTTACTTATTTTAGCTATAATCTAAATCTAAATTACTAAAAAACTATAAATTATATACTTAGGTATCTTTATTAAATATAGTACTTTTACCTTAAATATAAAGTAATATTAAGTAGTAAAGATAATATATTAAAGTTTACTTTAGACGCCTTATTTACTAATAACTTACTAGACTATTATAGCTTATAAGTATATATACTAAAGCTATTTAGAGGGCTTATCTCTTAGTAAGCTAATAAATAAGATATAGTAATAACGTTAACTACTAAGGCTAAATTACTAGCCTTATTATTTACTATAAAAGAGGCGCTTCTTACTAGTAGATTAATTACTACACTAGGTATTTAACTATTAATATAACTAAAAACTAAATTATTACTTAATAAGTAGGTAGCTACTAAATAGCTACTAACTATTTATATTAGCTATAATAATACCTAAACTATTAGGCTTATTACTAAGGAGCTTATTTAGTTATAAATAAGGCTATAGTATATAGATATTTATAACTACTAGCTATACTAAAAAGTAGTAGTAAATTAAATTACTATTAAATATAAGAAGTCTACTAAATTAATAGCTAATAAATTAATAAAAGCACTTAGTGTACTATAATTTACTATATTTATAGCTTAATTAAATATAAGTAACTAATATATATACCTTAAAGTAAATTAATAGTAAGAATTAGCTAATAATAAAGTAAAGCTTTACTACTAAATAAAAAAGGAAAACGTATAAGAGATTAAAAGATAATTAATAAATAAGTAGGCTATATATAGAGGATATTTAGTATAGGCTCTATAGTAATTAATTACGTTACTAGCGCTAAGAGGGTGTATTAAATATAGTAGAATTATATATAAATTAGTTAGTAAATATATAGTTACCTTATAGTAAATTATTAGGGAATAAGTAGTAAAATAGCCCTACTTTTAGGGGTAACTTTACTAATATTATTGCTAGGATTAGCTAGGGATTTCTTAATTAAGAAATAAGGGTTTTTCCTTATTTCTATAGGAATTTATAATGGTTATATAGTATATAATAGAATTAATTAAGTAACTATTATAATCCTTACTATTTAATATATATTAACCCTAAAGACCCTAGGCGCCTAGTACCTAATAATAGCTAGGGGACCCCTAGCTAGCGCTAGGCTTACTTATTATATATTAGTCTCTCTAAGCCTAACGTAAGCTGCCCTTTATTTATACCTAGCTAACTAATTTATAGCTAGTTACTAATTAATAACCTCTAGCCCCTTAAGGCCTACACTAAAGAGAGCGTAATAGTTAGGATTTAAACCTAGCCTCTATCTAGCTAAAAGACCTACTTAGTGCCTAAATAATTATAAAGGTATAAGTAGTATACTACGCCTGTTAATAGACTATTTTAGTATTACTAAAAGATTAATTAGTTTAGGCACTAAGTACCTAAAATACACTATATATAGCCTTATAAAGGGTAGCTAGTTACTAAACCCCTTATAATTATATCTTATATAATTATAAACTAGCTTTATATAATTATAAGATCTTTAGCTAAGGCCTTTTAATAGTTAATTTAATATTAAAATTATATTTTTAATTAAGTCTATTATTATATAAAGTTCTTTACTTATTAAGGTCTAATATATATTATATTATATTTATTTAGAAGTTAGTTAGCTATATCTTATATATTATCTTATTATAAAGAAAACCTATAATTAGTTAAGTTAATAAGCCTCTTATAAATTACTTTTTTTTTTACTTTTATTATTTTTTTTATATTTTAAATATATATTATTTAATATAAAACTTCTATTATATTACTTATAACGAGATATTAAGGAGACCTTAAAGGTATAAGCTACTGTTTATAAAGATATTTTTAGGTCTTTTTAGATAGCTTAGAAAGTAAAAATAACTTAGTTTTCTTTAGAGAAAGGGTCTATGTTTATATATTAAGAAAAGTAAATATAAAGGTTAAAGAGGTAAAAAAAGTAGTAAAAGTGTTCTACTTACTATATTATTCTACTTACTATATAGGTATATCAAATAAAATATATATATATAAAATACTAAAAATAACTAATAAATAAATAGGCTATAAATAAAGAATATTTAATATAATTACTATAATAATTAACTTTATTATAAGTACTAAGAAGGTATATTATGTATAGTAAAAATATATATAAATTAACTAGTAAACATATAGTTACCTTTATAGTAAATTATTAGAGAATAAGTAGTAAAGTAGCCTTACTTTATAAGTAATCTTACTAATTATATAGCTAGGATTAGCCTAAGATTTCCTAATAAAGGAATAAGAGGATTTCCCTGTTCTTATAGAACTTTACTATAGTTATATAACATATACTATACTTAATTAATTAACTATTATAATCCCTATAATTTAATAGATATTATACTAGTATAAAGGGCTTTTACGTTACGTTATAAACTAGGTATCTAGACGTCTATCTGCTAACCCCTAGGTAATATAAAGTACATGTATTGTTTGCTAAGCCTTCTAGGACGCCAAACTTATTACCGTGCTTCTTAGCATGCTTGGCTGCTACATTTACATATGAATCGGCTTCGAGTAGGTGGCCATAGCGGCCTCCTTGAATGCCTCCGCCAAGGTTGGGTGAGCGTGACATGTTCGGGCGATGTCCTCGCTCGAGGCACCATACTCGAGCGCAAGGGTGGCCTCGGCAATCATCTCGCCCGCGTTAGGTCCGATGATATGAACTCCCAGAATCCTGTCCGTCTCGGGATCTGCCAGCATTTTCACCAAGCCCTCAGTGTCCAGGTTGGTCTTAGCGCGAGAGTTGGCACTGAATGGAAAAGTGCCGACTCGGTACGGTATGTCCTGCGACTTGAGATCCTGCTCGCTTTGGCCGACCCAGGCAACCTCGGGGTGGGTGTACATGACAGACGGGATCACACCATAGTTTACGTGACCGTGACCTTTCTTGATGTACTCAACCACAGCAACGGCCTCCTCCTCAGCCTTATGCGCCAGCATCGGGCCGAAGGTAACGTCCCCAACGCAACGGATGTGGGGAATCTTCGTGCGATATTCCGAGTCAATGATGACACGGCCTCTCTCATCCAGCTCGAGGTCGATATTTTCAAGCCCCAGTCCGCCGGTGTAGGGTCGGCGACCGATGGCCACCAGGACGACGTCGGCATCCAGCTATTCGCCCAGTCAGCAACTCATTCACCAATGTAGAGACGGAAAGCGTGTTGGTGCTTACGGTCTCGGGCTTGCCACCCTTGGCAGCGTCGACCTCCAACTTGATCTTGTCACCAGTCTTGTCACCGCTGATAACCTTGGTACCTGTCTTGAAGTTGATGCCCTGCTTCTTGAGTATCTTCTGCGCGCTCTTGGCGATCTCGGTGTCCATGCCAGGACCGCCAATCTGCCCAAGAAACTCAACGACGGTCACCTTGGTTCCCAGTCTAGACCAAACAGAGGCCATCTCCAGACCAATGATACCACCGCCAATGACAACAAGGCTCTCGGGTATCTTATCAAGTGACAGAGCACCAGTGCTGGTGACGACACGCTTCTCGTCAATTTCCAGTCCAGGGAAGGGCGTGGCTTCACTACCGGTAGCAATCAAAATGTTCTTTCCCCTAACCGAGGTCTCGCCTCCGTCATTAAGGGCCACCTTGATCTCATTCTCGTTGACAAAAGTGCCAGCGCCCTTGATGTATTCGACACCGTTCTTCTTGAAGAGGAACTCGACACCCTTGGTCAGCCCCCCGACCGCAGTGTCTTTAGCTTTCATGAACTGCTCGAGGTTTATCTTGACGTCAGATACATCGATACCGCGGTTCTTCGAGTCATGCTTGATGGTGTGGTAAAGGTGGGAGTTGTTGAGAAGGGCCTTGGAGGGAATGCAGCCGACATTGAGGCAGGTTCCGCCGAGCGTGCCTCGCTTTTCAATGCAGGTGACCTTCAAGCCCTCTTGACCAGCCTTGATGGCGGCGACGTAGCCAGCGACGCCACCGCCGATAACAACAAGGTCCTTCTCCTCAGAGGCCGAGGCGTAGGCGCGACTCCATTTCGACAGCTGAATGGGCGGGACAACGGTGGGTAGACTACACGCCGTACTGGTTAGCTCAATGAGGCATGACCGCGGGAACATGAACTCGTGGGCTCACGAAGCGTGTCTTCTGAAGGCCGACTTGGCTCCAGAGCGCGGTATCAATCGACTGGAGAGCATGGTGGCTTAATCCGATGGAAATACGCGGTGATCGGTCAGTGTGAGAAATGGTGGAGGGAGGAAAGTCGGAAGCCAACTCGTTGAATGGGGGCGAATGTGTGTTTGGGTGGTCAATGTTGGGCGAGCTTCGGGATTGAATTGGAGCTCTCGGTCATTGGGGGCTTGAATTTTTCGAAGGGAAGGCAGCACCGCACACCAGGGCGTGGGCGAAGTAGCTGCCGGCTTTACAGGGACATGATTACCTCAGCCTATTATTGTTCTTGTCGTCCTTGCATGCTTATTCGCAGTGAAGTCTACGGTATCCCACTGCTACGCAACATTACTACTGTTGGTTGGTGTTTTTGTAGTTAGTTTTGTCCTAATAATTCGGCCTTTTATCTATTATTCTTTGCAATCTCACTCTCAGCATCTGTACATCCTACATTATTACTGCTCTAATTCAGGTAGATCACTGATCGAGGCATAACAAACCAACAACCAGGGCCAGAAGCACATTGGGCGCGGTCTCCTTTTAAACCGATACATTACATACATGCATGGTATAGATGGCTGCATCATGACTCTCAAAGCCAGTCCAGCAATTGACAATTAAAGCCGCCTACTTCATTCAACTTTTGCTGTTTACTGATACCTAACACGTCAACAAAGCATGATTTCAGACCAATGCAGCCAATGAGATGATACCACCGCATATGCCCCATTGATATTATGTAATCGACAGCTGTTCGACGTACAGGATACAGACACACCCACGAAGAACTACAGCGCCTCCCCAACGTTCTGGTCTTCCCCGTCATCTCCCGTGTTGAGGCAACATTAGCCGTTCCAGACTGCAAACACCGGCGTTTTTGATGTCGCAGTCGTCCGAAAAAGACGCACTTTCTTACCTCCAGCTAATCCTTTTCGTTCCCCTGCACCCACGAAGGAGAGGTACCGGCCATTCGCTCTAACGGAATTGTTCCGCTGTATTGGGCCGAAATATCGTTGTCTACTTCTCATGACGGTAAGGTAAGTATGTCAGGAAGAAGCTGTTCAAACCATGGGGGTATGGGGCAATGTTGATATCCCTCTTTTTTTCTTGTTTTCTTGTGCTTATTACCAGACCACCCTCCTCTTATACCGCATCAATACCTGGCCTCTCTAGCAACCTCTCAGCAACTCTACAGGCCTCTCTGACAGTCTTGGTTACCCTCTTATTACTAACCAAATCCGTGACTCGCACCTTTTTGCGCAGGAAATAGCCTAGGCTTCGTGCAAGGGCTGGGGCCAAGCCGCTGCCCAAAGGTAAGCTAAGGGCCTGCTCCAAGCTCTTATTCTTGACTCGGCTGCACTCTTGGAGCACCGTGATGAGCATCACCTCGACAAACAAACTCGTCGTCTCCCTGACATACGCCAAGTTGAGAGGCTTTAGGATCCCGAGCCCGATAGAGCCATCGGCAACTAGACTTCCCACCATCTTGGCAGTGTTGATAAGCCGCCGATCATCTGCTGCCTCCTCGTCCTCTTCCTCTGGTTCCTCCCCAAACAAGGGCTCGCCAAGTCTGCGAAACAACGTCCACAGCGTGTCCTGGAATGCGTGCTTGATTCTTGAGTCGCTGCAAAATTTCCTTGCCACAAGGGTGTAGTAGGGATTGTAGTGCTGTTGTGCCCCCGAACATTGAAGCAGCACATTAGGAATTTCGCGTCGGTTGTACTTGTTGAGCCGCAGTTTAAGAATTCGCATGAAGGCGTCCTGGTAGTCGGCTGCTGCCACCAGGGCGATGAAGATGGCCCTTCGCACGTCTGTGTTCATGCCCTGCTCTCGAGCAAGCTGGGCATAGTCAGGTGTGGCCAGGTCATCAGCATCTGCAACAACAACATCGTCGTCGCCATCGTCACTCTTACTGGACTCTGGCCCAGCTGCCACCTCGATCTTGTTGTCTCCCCGCCTCGCGTCTTGCGCACTCTGACCCGCCCAGCTGGCACCAACCAGCCACCACTTGCCAGTCCTATCCGCGTTCTCGATGTCTTTGAGCCCAATTCGCAGGGGCTCCGTAGCTTTGAGCTTTAGCGTGTCGAGGGATCCCAATACCTTTCTCATGCGAGTTACATGCTCATTGAGAATGACCAAATCCTGTGCGCCGGCCTTGATCTTGTTGTTCTTGAGGTCACTGATTGTTTCAATCATGAATTTTGTGCGAACCGTCAGGTTGCCCTCCCCAATATTGGCCACGGCCGGGCGAATCAGGCTGACAATGTCTTTCAGAGCCAATGGATCGTCCTTGCGCAGCTGGGGGCCCGCTACACGCACAATTCGTAGTAGAAGCTCAGCGTTCAGCTCAGAGAGGTCGCCGAGAAGAATCCGCACAAAGTCGAACATGAGGTTGCTGCTAATGACGCGGAAGATGTACATTTCCGCTAGCACAGTGAGCAAGTTGGATGTTTCTTTCGTTGGTATCCGTTGCTCAGCCGCCATTGCAATTGCTTTCTCTCTCTCGACCTGGAATCGTTCCACAGACGTAGTGAGGAAGTGTGCTGCAAAGTCAACACCGATTACCTTATAAAGGGCCGCAATGAAACCGGCGGATAGCACCAGTAACGTGTCGGGCTTGCTCGTGGGGTCGCAGATTTGAGCCATTAGAAGACTGGTGAGGATCTTGTTGGTATGGCCCCTTGGATGGTTCTGATATATTTTTTCGATCTCGCCGACAATGGAGGTTAGGTTGGCCTCAGCCACTCTGTTGACAGGGCCTTGCAATTGCCTACGGATCTGAGCCTCCACGTCTGCATCGCCGCCAGACTTCGCTCGCAATGACGGAGGAATATACTTTGGCAGCTGGGTGCCGGCTGCAACCGGAGGTAGATAGGGGTTCTCTTTGACGCGTTTGGTGTCTTGTGCCGTCTCCTCTTCTCCCGAATCAATGCCTTCGAAAGAACTCTGGTCATGTGAATCATCTTCAGAAATCATGGCGTCGTCATTAGATCCGTCGCTGTCGCTGTCGTCATCACGAGTAAAATCGAGCTCGTCGCTGAAGTCTTCCTCATCCTCATAGTCCCCCTCGCTTTCTGGAGCGCGCCGAGCTTTCGCAAGTGTTTCAGTCGCCTTCTGACGTTTTTGAGCCAGCCACTCTTCGGCCTCACTCTTCATCTTGCCGCCCACTTCATCCCAGTCGCTGGCATCATTGAGATCGCCTAGCAAATCTTCCAGGCCGTCATCCTTGAAAGATTTGGGCAATGACTTGCGGCCCTTTTTCATCCCCAGCTTGCGCTCGAGCTGCTCAATCTCGGCATCGTCCTTAGCCAGTTTCTCTTGCATTTTACGGGATGGGTGTTTCGCCGCTGCTGGCTGCTCTAGTTCATCGCTGTCGTTTGTTTCCCCTAGGTCTGCTCGCTTGCGCTTCTTATGGGAGAATTGCTCGTGGCGTTGCTGTGTCGGCGTCTTTTTTCCATCGTTTGAAGAGTCTTCGTCAATGTCCTCCTTCTGACCTCTTTCAACATGTTGGTGGATTTGTTTGGAGGGATCCCTCCGTGATGTGGCCTGCCGCTGCTTCTTCGACTGCCTCTCAGCTTTTCGCCGGTCTCTTCTGTTCTGACCCTGGCTCTTCCACCGTCTGTTAGATCGCAAGACGCCGGTTTGTTCTGGTGCGCCAATCTCTTTCAAGAGTTGTGGGGGTACGGCAAGCGGCTTCGGGGCCATCGCGGTGGTTACGTCTGCAACCCGGGGCAGGGAATTGTTTGTCAGGGTGGAGAGACGACAGTGTTAGAAGCTTTGGGGAAGATATTAGGCCACAGGGTGATTTGAAGTATGGTAAAGTGCAGGTGGCTTAGTAGTATCCGGATCAAAATCTTTCGCTGGAAGACACCAATGGTCTTTACTTGCATCGCAGGAAACTTTTTAGTGGAGCAACGGGGTTTAATGATCATGGCACCAACGGCGGGGAATACCGCCTAGTGCCTATCCAGGTAGGGACCTAGGTACCAGGTGGGCTAGTTAGGCCACTTTCACATACGGGCGCGACAGGATAACGCAACGCAACACCTTAGACAGGAACCCCTACAACCGATAACTTCAGCTGCTTAAAAACAGCTTATTGACAGTATGCATATTTTATCTTCACGTAGAATGATCTTTAATTTCCAAAGCTAATAGTATAAACAGAGCCTTTTTATGACCTTTTCAAGTTTTCCATATAAGAGCTCATAGTCCTCGTAGATTGTACATTGTAAGTGTACCCCTCTTAGCATGTATACTATGTATGTAACTACTGCGGGGCTGGAGCCTTTTGATTGGAATCGTGCAGCCTTCCAGATCCTTGCACGGAATAGCATCTTGCATAGAGAACAACTCAACTGCCTACAAGCAGGTATTCGACCCAGGATTGCCTACAGCAGCGGTTTTGATCATGTCGGGTCACCTGAGCCAGGACGAAGTAAGTAACTACATATCACAGCTTGCCCTTCCTATTGCATTTGTCACGCGTATGTGGCTTGCGTTTTCCCTTCACCGCCTGGCTAACCTGCATTCTGTGTAGTTTTTCGGCAAGTTAGTCGACCTCTTTGAGCAGTGCAAAGGGAATGGCCATGGCTCGATATTCCTCGTTCAGAAGCGATGTATGACCATGACGGCTGCCACCTCCCCAATGCTGATGAGTTGCTGACGTTTCCGCCAAGTATCGTACGAGCAGGGCCAGCCCTCGCCAACGGCCGCCGACCCTTTCCCAGATCTCCTTCCCGCGACACCGTTGCCTATTATCGTGCGTGCGACGAATGGCAAGTCAAAGAAACACAGGGATATCAAGGTCAAGCTATCAACGATAGTTGAGCCAGATGATATGGAGGCATTTTATGCTCGATACGCCGACATCTGCAAAGGAGGCATGGCGGCGCTGAAGCCGAGAGACCGGAGCAAGAAGAAGGCCAAGGCCAGGAAGAAAAAGGGAGGGGCTATGCCGACCCCTGCTGCTTCCTGACGTTGTGTTGGTTTTGGGTAACGTCTTCTCATAAGGGAGCTACCATACCGAGGCTGCGCATGGCGATATGGATAAGGGTCACTACGAAGACGATGCCTCGAAGCTATAGGGGCCCTCAAGATGTGAGTCTTACGACCAACAAGTTTGACATTGGGTATGTCTGACTGGAGGCGTTTGTAATGTAAGCCCTACGATGCGGCTTGTTGATACGAGGGCGTATGCTATTGCGGCTCTAAGCCTCTTCGGTATCAAACAATGAACGTCGACGAGTGGCTAGATGCGCCAGATGAACGTCAACTTGATAGGCAGCTACAGGGCTAGGTTACAAGTCTGGGCATACACTAAGGATGTACATACAGGACCACGTGCCTTTAGATTCAAGTTTCTACCTTCTCCGTCTCACAATTAATATCAACCCGGTTGCCTTGAATCTAACCATATCTATCGCCCACGATGTTTTCGGAATCGTTCAATCAAGTCCAAAAATCAGTCGTTCCTGGTTTATGCCATTGTCGCCCAGCTCCTCGAGAGTCTCTCTGACCTGTGCACACGCTTCGCACTCAGCCCGCCTGGGTTTCTTTGGGTCGCCAACGTACATGCACAGACTGTCTGGGCACATGGAAGCTGGATCACTGCTCTCGCAGCTTGATAACTTCTTGTGCGTTCGCCACCTCGTCCCGCACCCAGTACAGTTGTAATGATGGAGTTCACACATGGAGGCAGATCTGGGTCTGTAAGGTTCAGGGAACAATGCAAAAAATCGTAAGAAAAAGATGGAAGATAAACCGGCCCGGCTCCCAACAACAATCCAACCTTTATACGAGCTATATAAGCAGCGCCTCTATGGTAGACAACGCCGGCAGGACTGCAATAGTATGTTGCACATGGCTAGTTTGCATGGCATCTGGGTAGCAGTCCATGACTGTGACCAAGATAAGAACTCGTGAGGGTCTGGCCAGAAGACCAGTATCGTGACGTTACGCATTTACAGGCACAAATATCACTGGCTACATACAGCACCTAAGCCTGAAGGTCCGTTCCATGACTAGGCAGTCGCATTACCCTCTCATAGTCTCCATAAGGTTATGGCTCATCTCGCCTATCATCAACGTCACACTGCAAGCGATGAGCTGCGTTTGGTGACCTACCAAACCCAACATCCACCTGATAAAGATGAATGATCTGAGCGACAATAGTCCACAGCATCTGACAAACTCATATGGTGCGGGTAGCACCATGCCCTCCAGCAACAACGCCTGTTCACTCTTCTGCAAACCAGACATACCGAAGCATTGCCTTTAAGTATACAACTGAAGAGCATGTCGCCTGTTCGCCACACTTTTCCATGATCAATCACCATGTCGCCGTTGTCCAGCCCAAATTATCGAATCCGGTAACCACCGTTGCGCACAAAGCTCACATGCTATTTCAAAATACATTCTAGGTAGAGGCTCTGAGTCACCTCCCGCTCGACCTTGCAAAGAAATCAAGACATGCGTCCCTATCAAATGATAACTTTTCTGTGAAGGTCCACATCGAGCCCCAAGACGAAGGCTGTGCCGAGATACTTGCCTGCAATGACTGTGCTACCAGGACTACCGGGGCCAAAACGACCATCCTAACTGATAACAACGTTACATGATGAAAAAGTCGTCACGAAACTGGTCGACAAGTTCGTGTTTGCGGCTAGTCGTGACTCAGCCCCTCCCCACCTTGAGTACCCGAAACGCAAGTTCAAGACGTTTTGTTTGTCGTGATGAAAGCGAAAGACAATTGCGAGAAAAAGCAGGAGAAGGAGCGAAAGAGAGAGCGAGAGCGAGAGAGAGAGCGAGAGAGAGAGCGAGAGAGAGAGCGAGAGAGAGAGCGAGAGAGAGAGAGAGAGAGAGAGAGAGAGAGAGAGAGAGAGAGAGAGAGAGAGAATGAGTGTAGACTGAAGCATGGCCCAGATGTAGGAACAACTGCGTGCAGTTGAATGCCGACCCGTCGCGAGGGTGTCTTTGCTTTGGCTGCATATAGCTGGGATGACAACCCAAGCTTCTCCGAGCTCGTCGATTGCAATAACTGCCCCAGACCCGTTCGTATGCTCAAACCCGCCCTCACATAATCTGATCTTGTGTCAAACCCGCGTGGGCGTCCGTCTCCATCATGTCACCGCCACCTGCAGCGTTCAGATATCTGACAAAGCTGAGACCCAAGGGTCGGCCACCGTATTGGTAACCCTGAAACTTGGCGATTGCGGTTTCAGCGGTCTCTGCAGAATCGAAACGAACCACACCGGTTCCGCGCGATCTACCGCTAGGCTCATACTGGATCTCTGCCTGCTCAACCTTGCCGATAGTCGTGAAGAGTTCCACAAGATCCTCGTTGCTGGTGGACCAGGGAAGCTGCAAGGGGTCAGCGTTTGGCTACAGCCCGGCAAACAGATGACTTACGTTTCGCACGTAGATAGTCTCGCTTCGGTCGGTTCCAGCGGTGGCATAGTCAGTGAAGGGGTTAGGTGGAACCGATGGCGCGTTACTGGCATCGAAGCCACCGGGGGCGCCAGGGCCACCAATACCACCAACGCCGGGGCCACCACCGAAGCCTCCTCGACCATAACCACCGCCACCAAAGCCTCCACGGCCACCGCCGAAGCCGCCGCGACCGTAACCGCCTCCAAAGCCGCCTCGCATGCCACCGCCGCCAAAGCCGCCTCGGCCTCCGAAGCCCATAGGGCCTCCAGCGCCGGCAAATCTGTCTTCGCGGACTTCAAGTAAGCGGCCCTGCCAGTCGTAGCCATTGAACTGCTGAATGGCGTTGCGGGCATCATCGGGATTCTCAAAAACGACAATTCCGGACCCTTTTGGGCGACCATCCGGTCCTAGGTGAACATCGGCGCGGATCACGACTCCATTTCGAGCTAAATTAATAGTTAGTCACCAAGAATTCCGCAAGGGATTGGGGAATTGACAGCCAGCGGCGGTGTGTGAGAGAGGCGGGCCTTAACTTACCAGCCTGTCTGAACAGATCCTTGAGGTCTTGCCAGCCTACAGTGTATGGGAGCTATTGAGAAGATCGGTCAGTGCTGGCCGGCGTTCCAACTGTCGCAGAGACGAAGGGATCACAAACGTTGGCAATGTAAATCTGACGGCTGCCGCCGCCCGGGTTATAACCGCCGATGCCGCCGCCGCCGCCGCCAGTAGCGAAACCACCGGGGTTCATACCGCCGCCGCCGAAACCGCCGCGGTTGGCGGTAGCACCGATGAACCGAGGTTCAGCCTCGCGATCCTAGGGATAGTGGTTAGTTACTACCCGCAGCGATCGACGGGTTTTGGTTCGTTATGACGTACTTCTCGGACATAGACAAGTCGGCCCATGAGGTTCTGGTTGCTGAGCGTTGCCACAGCGTTCTGGGCTTGGTCCCGCGTCGCATATTCCACAATTCTAAAACATTGTTTGTTAGTGCCATGACCAGGTAGTCTGGCGATGGAACGCAGACTTACCCGCATCCCTACATAGACCCATGGACACACGTCCCAACCCGTCAATCCAACGATTCCATCAATAGCCAGAGGGAAGAGTCCACAAAAGAAAAACCAGCCATAGACTACGTGTAGAAGCCCACCTTCGACATTCCATTTGGAAGTAGTAACACGTCGGCGAAGAGAACTTCTCCGGCTAAAGTAAACAGCACGCGGTCAGTCTTTGTGTCGAAACACCAAGCCGCCAAGTACGAGAATGCACTCACCCTGTCGCATGAAGTCCTTGAGATGGTGCCATTTCACATCGTAGGAAAGGTTGCCGACATAGACGCGGCGATCTTGCTGAGACGTCTCCCTAATATTGCTCATCATTTGCTCGCGAGCGGCTGCGCGCTCCTCGTATGATCGATGCGGCGGTGCGCCTCCGTACCCAGTGCCAGATCCTCCAGATGGAGCTCCTGTTCCGGTCATGGGGGAACGGTCTCTTCTTCCACGGTACTCGTCTCTACTACGGGAACGGCTTCGGGGAGAAAAGGAACGACGTCTTGAAGCGCGGTTGGGACTGCGTGAACGCCCACGTCGAGGGGACCGAGATCTCTCCCGCTGGCGCAAGTTAGCAGAGAACGCCGCCATTGGCTGTGGGTTGAAGAAGCTGCTACAAAAGTCGTTTATGACGTGCTTTCAGGTGGGTTTGTCACTTGACGACGTGGGAAAGCGATTGTTGGACGTGATGACCAACCAAAGAAGTAGATAAGGCCAAGTGGCGGGGAAGGCAGTTTTCTGAAGGAAAGAAGTTGGGGAGCTGGCATGGCCGTATGAAGAAGATGCGGCCTTCCGAGGCCGATGAACCAAGATCAAGGAAGGTGCTGTCATTATAGACAGCCCTTCCCACAAGTGCCATGAGAAATGAAACTAACTAGCTCGCTATGCTGCCATCATAGCAAAGGAGCGAGGAAAGCGCAACGACAACGAAGACATCTGGCCATGCCGGCGGCTTCAGGGCGGCGCGGCGCAATTCATGGGAATGGGTAAAACTGCTGACACGCACCGGCGCAAGCACGGGTGCGGATGCAGTCCAGCAGGGGGACCAGAGCAAGACGCGGGAGGATAACAATACAGATGGGATGTTTTGAGTTTGGAGAACGAAAGGAATCGGGGTGGTCTTACACTTCCAGGTCGATAGGTGTCGCCGGAGTCAGCTGCAATAAGGTCAAGTTAGTCTCCAAGTTTGGGAAGCCAGTATTTGCTCAAAGTGTTTGTGAGAAGAAAGCAAGGACATGAGAGGGTTGAACAGGGAGACGGAAACGCAGGAAGGAGGAGGGTAGCAGCAATGATATTTGGATAACTGGAAGGTGGGCACAGTAGCAACCTAAGAGAAGGACGAGGGGGCACGAGGCCAATTGGCGGAGAAGGAGCGGAAGGGCATGCAGCTAAGGTACAGTACCCAAGGCTAGGTAGGTGCGGGCGGTACTCTGTAGAGGAGGAGGGGTGGGAAAGTACCAAGAGGGGGAGGGGGAAGGGAGGGGGCAAGGAAGGTAAGGAGGTGTGGGTGGGAAGCCGGTACAAGGGGCTACGTGAGGCGTGGTGTAGCTGCTCACGCGTGTAATGTAAATGTGTGTGTGTGTGTATGGCCCAAATGGTTGGATCAATGGGCGAGTGTATGAATGAGTAAATGGTTGGATGGGGTGTGATGAATGGGGTTTGAATGGTTGGGCGGATGGAGGGATGTCGGCATCTGTCCCAACTCAGGTAGTGTACCCAGAGTAGCCGTGTGTGCATGTACATGTAAAGCCGGGTGATGCCGTGTATGGCCAGGGCAGCGGCAGGATAGAGAGAGGACAAGCAGGGTAAGGTGATGGGGGCGGGGAAGCTGCTTGGGAAGATGCTGGCCGGAGATGCCGCATGACTGTTCATCAGAGCCTCGCCGTCCCATCGAAAGATGATTGCCTCACTTCAACCTGACAAACTGAAAGGTCTAGGGGGAAAGGGCAGAGTGCTCTAGGCATCCAAGCATGGCTGCGGCTTCAGAGTCGCGAGAGCAGGGTTGGCATAGAAAGAAAGAAGGAGAATGGTGTTTCAGGGTGAATATGTACATTGTATGGGGAGGAACCATACAGTGACGAGGAACCGGCAAGCAAGTACACTCAAGAAGGCAAGGGAATGGGAGGTAAGGCAAGCAAAGTGACGCGTGAAGTCACGATGCTGCCGGTGGATGCTTGGGATGGCAACAACGCCGACAATGACAAGCAATGTGAAGGCAGACCCGAAGCTGGTGCAGGAGCAGAAGCGATATAGGAAGCCGGACGCGCGAGCATGACGGGAAAGACCATCTGGAGGGAGGGGAGGATCGAGACGAGGCGAGCTGCGATGGAGATAGAGACAAAAGAGACCCGACCGAGACTTACCCATAATTGACAACTCGGGTGATCCGAGAGGGAATGGTGGAAAATGACTTGGCTCGCAGCTCAGAATATGCAGTGCGGCGGCGTGATGCGCTTCTGGTGGTTGCGTGTAGCTGCTGCTGGTGCTGTGGTGTGCTGTGATGTGATGCGATACAATACAATGCGAAGTGATGTGACGCGCGCGCGTTGCTGTTGAGATACCTGAGGTCAGGTAGGGCAGAATGGACAGCGTGTACGTGTGGTGTGTAGTGGCTGATGGATAAGGTAAGTAAAGTACGCGGCGAGACAGAGGTTGGATAAGGCAAAAGTCGGGTCGGGTGGGTGGGTAGGTAGGGTAGGCGCGGGCTCGAAAATAAAGCAGGCAGCAGACAGGCGTTGACGGTTGTCAAGAGATGGGAGGGAGGGTGTGTATGGTCAATTGGACATGTGTGTGGGCGGCAGCGTAATGAAACAGGACGGAGGGAGATGACGCGAATTGGGCTGGAACAATTTGAGCGACGCGACTTGAATCAGGTACACTACAGCTGATGTACACTACGCTCGGCGGGGGTGGCGCCCACTCTTCGGGTACGGGTTGAGAAAGGTAAGTAGGAGGTACCTTTAGGAACATGAAGAAAAAGAGGGTTGGAAGTCACGTCCAGGTGTACCGCCGCGATTGGTGACGATGAGTGGACGGTAGATGGTGCTGAGGATGGTCAAGACGTTAGTTAACTGCTTGGGCAAAGTGAGGCGGAAGGCAAGGGGAGAGGAGAGGGATTCGATTTCGAACCCGGAAGAATCTTGCAACGTGAGGTGTTCTGTCCACTTACCTCGAGCTGAGTGAGGGTGATGTACTTTGCTTTGGTTGCAGATGGGTCTGCTGTCGGTTCCTGCAAGAGGGAGGAATAAACAAGGCGAGGCAAGGCAAGGCAGAATCAACGATGTCGCAAGCACAGCATTGGTGAAAAGACCGCCGCCAATGGAGAAGCTTGGAGAAAGGCGCCAGGCATGCAAGGGTATCAGGCATCAACCAGCAGCGATCCTCTTTTGTCAACGGTTGGAATTGCGACCGTAGCTCCCACTGGTCAGTGCTCAGGTAGGTAGGTACCTAGGATGGTTCAGCAAACACCTAACAATGCTTCCTCTCAATTGCCAACAGCGATTGGCTGAAGAGATACACAAGTGGATCTGAGCTGCAGGAAGCGAGAAGAGACGCATTGGTGGAGCTCAACAAGCCGCTGGCAACGAATCAAACTGTCATCTACCTGCGTAGTCACTTTACATAGGTAGTACTCAGTGCATTTCGCGTTGCCTTCAGCGAGCTTGGGGCTGGCATTGATTTCGATTGTCGTGCACTCACGTATACACTCCATCTCTCCTCTCTCCTCTCTCCCCCTCTACTCGGGGCATGTTTACAAGGAAGCCAAGACAGATAATCAGTTTGGGTTAGATAACACCTGCTACCATAAAGTCTGACGTATATCCCACCCGTCTAGAGTGGACTCCGCAGGTATGTCATCTGATCTGCACCTTCTTCGGCCGTTTGAAGAGCCGCACGTTTCTCGTTCCCTGAACGACGTTGGGTATGGTAAGGTACAAGTATAGCTAGGCATCAGTAGCACGCTGGTACAGTCACCTACAGTTATTGCTAAGTGGATTCTGCTCTGGGTTTTAAGAGCAGAGAAAGTGTACGAGAAGATAGGTTGGCGGGTTACTTCAAAGTTGGGCGCAAGCACCACGGGGTGCCAGGTAGCAGAGATCGCTGTTGCCTCAAGGCAGTTCCAGATACTCCTAGTCCCAAAGTCTTGCGAGCATGCAATCACCAGCCATCTTCTCACTTCCCGACTCGATCCCTGCGCAGCTTGCAACCTTGACGGCTTTGGCGGCTGGTCTGCCTTGCCACAACTGACACCTGTCCCAGGCTCGTTAGTCTCTGGTTGGTCGCCTTCTCAGGCTCGCTATCCCACTTCCGACGATGGATGCTACATGGTGATTACATGCTCCCCCGCCTTGTGCAAAGTCTGAACCATCGAACCTGCCTCTCATTGAGTATGTTCGATCACGGGGAGACCGTTCGCGGTAAGATAGGTTTCGTCCGGGTCTTCTTCTTGTCTTTCCCCGTTGATAATTACATTGCCTGGAAGTTGTCACAAGAACCTTGAGGGCCCTGTAGGGGTCAACGGGTGAGTGGGCTGAAGTATAATACAACCTAGAGTCATATATGGCCGTGAGTACCTGTCCGGCTCAGATGATGCCCGATTTTCCATGTCACTAATATTTCCCGCCTCTTATTGCATCGTGAAGAGACGAAGTTCTACCTACCAGCTTCTACTCTGCTAACCGTTTTCGGGTCTGCGAAACAGCATTCAGATCGTGGTAGTAGTTTAAACATGTCTCTGTAGTATATGAGGGCGGAACATCAAGATAAAGGTGCCATTCTACACCTTGGGGGTGATATACAAAGATTGTCTAGGTATTTACCTAGGAATATGTTCGCAAGACGGACGTTATTAAGCATAAAGGGGGTGGTTCAAATATCTCTTACCTTTTTAGGGTAGCTTTGCAGGCCGGGAGGATCAGTTAATCCGGCTTGCCTGCTACCCGCTGCTATCTTCACGCCCCCTAGCCAGAGTCTGCCGACGACGCGGGATCATCCGTGCTATTCGGAAAGGCATAGCAGCCAGACCAGAAGGAGAGGGCAAAACGCATCACTATAGCTGCATATCGTTATCGTTGTGTGGTCGCCACGAATGCTACAAACCTCTGCTCTGCCTTTTGCCAGACCTACGTCGCCGCTCACTTCAAAACCATGTCACATCTCTGTCGCCCAGCGACTAGAGCGGCCTTGCGGTCTCTTCGCCAGTGTCCAAGTGCTGCCTTCGCCGGCCCCCGAACAACCCGATCCTATCAATCCTACGACCATCCGGATTCGACGACATATTTCCACCCACAGGAAAAAACTATCCTATCCGCCGCCTACAAGCATGTGCCGGAGCACGGTTTCTCACACAAGGCTCTCGCTCTTGGCGCCAAGGATACCGGATATCTCGACATCAGCACCAGTGTGCTGTCAGATGGCCCCTTCAACCTGATCCGGCACCATCTTGTGGAAAGGCGGGAAGGCTTGGCTGTTAAGAGCAAGGAAATACTCGGGGAGGGGTCGCAGTTTGATATTGACGAGAAAGTCGAGCGTCTCACGTGGCAGCGCTTGTTAGAAAACGCGACCATCATCGACCGCTGGCAAGAGGTAGCGCAATCCCCTTCCCTTTCCCACTTTTTCGTTTCTCCCTCTATCCTTCTTCTTGCTTGTTACGGACAACAGGTATGCTTTTCACATACTGACAGTGGATGCAACAGGCATTGGCCATCATGGCACAACCGAGCTATGCGCCCGCTTCAATCAAGGAACTGGCCAAACTAGTGGACGAGATTTGGTTTCTTTCTGGCGACGTCTCCGTCGATGCTTCGTGGTATACTAAGCGTGCGAGCTTATCCATGATATACGCTTCAAGCGAGCTTTTCATGACCAATGACAAGTCCGCTGGTTTTCGAGATACGAAGGACTTCCTTCGGCGGAGACTGAACGAGGTCAAGGGGGCTGGCGATGTCCTGGGCTCCGTGGGACAGTGGGTTGGCTTCACAGCTAGCGCAGGTGTCAACGTACTGAGAAGCAAGGGGCTTCGAATCTAGGCTTTAGACTTACGGCCTCTGCGGCTGGTGCCCACGCGCCCATTTCTTGCAACGCAGCCCGCTTTCTTCTACTATGTTTTTACCATGTATACCTAACTGTATAAAACGACAGCCTCGGTCTGATAGAACCTTCTCCCTTATTCACCAGCCAGCTAAATACGCTACCGACCACTTCGCGACGAGCTCATTGCCAGATGCTCGATCGGCACTTACAAAACGCCCATCGCCATAAAATATGCCCTGACGCCCATCGTCAAAAAATACGTTGCTTTTGACACCAGTGCCAGTACGCTGTACATACAAGAGGCCTTGCAAGATCAGATCAGAGTTCGCTGCCGGGGATCGGTGAGACTAGAAACCGCATTAGCTGGACATCTCTACAAGGATCTCTTTTCATTACGAGCGTTCACGGCGAGAACTTCAACTTACCGGATGATCTTGACGTCCTTATCGAGAGTGGCCCGTCCCTCTATGGCGTTTGGTGTGATCATAATGTACTGACGTGACACCGAGCGTCGGGCGGCAGTAATCTAGTAATATCGAGGTTAGTCACAAAAGAGATCACTCGCACCATTATGACAAGACTTACCAACATGTTTGTGCTGATGGTGCGGTTGACGTTGTCCATGAAGACGTCAAACTCATCCAAGCACCGAAGAGGCGAGCCCATGGCCTCCCAAATAGCCAGCAGCATGCAGATGGACGAGAACGACTTCTCGCCTCCCGACAACGTCTTTGTGCTTCGACCGCCAGTCCCTTTTCTAGTTTCATCTGGTTCTACGAAAAGCTGCAGCCTCTTTTGAGGATGGTCGATGGCAAGTTTGCCCCTAAATCCACGTTCACTTAAGAGATACTGGAAGCATATGCGAGCGCGCGCTGAGATGTGTCGCTGGAACAGTCGCCATCGGTTTAATCGATCTTCCAAGTTGAGCTTACCTGCCGCCTGCTCTTCCTGTTGCCCCTTGTAAAGCTGTTGCGCAGCTTCGTATGCGGCTTCGGCCCTGGCCGCCCGTTCTTTGATCTCCTCGTCCGAGGCTCCGAGTTTCTGCGCTCTCTTTTCCAACTGTTGGTGGACGGTGGCGTACTTGCTCTCGATGCTCCTATGTGTTTCGCCTTCCTCGATATACACTCGCTGAGGTGCCTTTTCCATGGCTTGCTGGGTGAAATTGGCGACAACCTCAGCCTGCTCATCGCGCTTTCTCTCCGCTCGTTCTTTTTCTAGAATCGCATCATCGCGGTTCTGGAAGGCACGGTTCTTCTCAAGAACAGCCATCTTTCGCAAGTCTTCGGCCTTCTGGACTGCGAGCTGTAACTTGGCCATGTGGACCTCGAAGTCCTTCATCCGCCCCTTCTCCTCGGCAAGAGTTTTCTTGCACTCTTCGCACTTCTTGTTGAGTTCCTCCTGTCGCAGCCGCATCTCTCCGTATTGACTGCCATGATGGTCTCGCTCGGCCTTGATCTTCTCTAGCTCTTCCCGGAGGGAGATCAGTCTGCCGTCGGCTCCTTCATACTGGTCAAGCTCTGCTGAAATGTCCTCAATCCTGGCCTGAACCCTCAGTAGCTGTCGCTCCAGCGACTGGTTTTGTTGGCCTTGAGTCGCCAGAATCGACTTGCATTTCGCAACCGTTTGATCAAGCTCTCGCCGCTTCAGCTCAATGGATCGCAGGTCTCCCCGGAGATGAGCTAGGGATTCCTTCGCGAGATTGATTTGTGTCTCGTCGTCCGATTTCATTCGTGGCGCTCGTGGGAAAGGACTGATGGGACTTTGGCTGAACCCTGCACCACCGGACCGGGCCATTCGAAGGCCAGTGCCTCGTTTCCCCGCGCCGTCGTGAAAGGAAATACAAGCTTGGACGTTGGGCGGCGGTGAGTCGCTCATCATCACATCCTGTGCCTTTGCCCTCTCTCTTATCAAGACAATCTTATCGATGGTATGAGCCACGATGAGCTGGCTGCGAACCCAGTCGTTGTCGAACTTGAGTACACGAAGGACCGTATCGAAAGCCGGATCAGGCTCCCTCAGCTTGACATTAGGTGGCAACCGTTTGCCGATGATGATCGGAGGGGTCCGGTCCAGTCTGACCTGCTGCATCAGTCTAGCCAGACGTTGTTGATCCGTCTTGTTGGACACAAGAAAACCATCCAGGGTCGCGCCAAAGACCGTTTCCAGAATGGGCGACCATTCGGGTCGAGTGAGTTGCACATGGGCTCCAATTGGGCCTACAGGTCTTTCTTGAAACCCGTTATCCTTCTCGATAGCCTGGAGGAGAAGTGGGATTTTCTTGTCGTAGGCAGCCCAAAGAGACCCTCTGTTCTGCTCTAGGTTGCGCAAACGCCCTTCAGCTGAGGAAATCTCCCCCCTTTTTCTATCGAACTCGTGCTTAACCCCATCTGCGGCCTTCTGGGCTTGAGCCAACTCAGCCCTGAGTTGCGGCAATCTGTCGTTTTCCTCGGCCATTTGTTCCTTGATCAAAACCTCTTCCGCTTTGGCTTCATTCAAAAGAATCTCTTGCTCCTGGCGAGCACTGCCAGCTCCAGCACCCAAGCGTTGCTCCTCGGCTTGGATTTTGCTTTCGAACTCGGCCATCCCGTGCCCGGCATTCTTCAAGCGTTGCTGGACATCCCTGAGCTGGTGATGTATGTCGGTAACAGATTTCTTGGCATCTTGGTACGCTGCATCCGCGGCCTCAATGCGCTCCTGAATTGCACCGATTTCCTGTGATTCGTTATCCACTGTTGTTTTGGTGCGCTCTAACTGCTCGTCGCGTTGGATCAGAGCTTGTGTTGCGTGCTCAATGTTGATGACAGCGCGGCGAATCTCCTCGTCCAAGGCAGCAATGTCGTTGTTATATTTCGCTAGCGTATCCTCTTGCTCAGCCACTTGGGACCAGTACAATTGGTTTCGGAGGCGGCGGTATGTCTTCCTCATCTCCTCATTCCTTTGAGCAATGTCCTTCAGCTTCTGTGCCTCAATATGCTCTCTTTTGGCGCGACGGACATGCTCCTCCAGACTCGGTAACTTGGCCTCGTGGCTCTCGAGAATTTCTGTGAGCAGCTTGTAATCGTTGTCCAGCTGTTCCAACTGCACGCCACGGACAAAGAACTTGTACTTCATTGATGGCGACGAAGAGTTCAGAAACTGTCGTGCGTTGTCTTGTGACAGTACGTTGAGTGGGTTGTCGACCTGCAGGGCCCAATATTCAGATATTTCGTCAACGTCTGCTTTTTTGGTAGAAACAGTCTTGCCCGTCACGCTTTTGAGCTTGAAGCCACTGGCGCCCGTCCTCGAGAAATGGCGCTCAACCGTTATGGCATCGCCGTACAGGTCGTGCTGGTACGCATCGATGCCCTGGTTTTTTATTTTGACAATGATGACGGAGTTGGCTTGGCCTTCTTTGATGAAGCTCTTCAGACTTCCACCTCTGTTTGTAGAGCTGGCTTTGCCACCAAGGCATAAAGTGAGGGCCGTCAGCACAGCGCTTTTGCCGCTGCCATTCTCGCCAACGATAAAGTTGATCAGGGGGCCTAGCTCAACGTACAGCCGCTCATGGCACATGAAATTGATGCACTCAACACTCTCAATGATGCCATTCTCCGCTGCGTGGTTTTCGCCGATGCGTTGCGGGCGGCTTTTGATCTTCTGTGTGGCACGCTGGTCGTCTTGATCCTCGTATTGCAAGTGCCTAAAGCCATTATCACGGGCAATCTCGTATTGAGTACGTGGCGGAGAGTCGCGTCCCGCCCTTTCTTCAGGTTCTTCATCATCTTGGTCGTCTGCGGCGGCTTCGCTATCTGAACTAATGGCTTCGTCCTTCTGAGCAGCCGCCTGCTTCGGCTGTGCGGAATAAGACAATCGTGCCCTTTTTGACTGCAGTTAACAGAGATGTTAGCAATCGTACCAGGTTCCAGGTCTGGGACCCCGTCATTATCCAGGCGTACTTACAGACGCGTCTTGACTGAGATAGGACCTTGCGTGCTGGACGTCCAGTACCTCATTGTCTGCACTCGCTGATTCCAGGGCGGCGTGTGGCCTTTTGGCAGGAGCCATGATGTGTTTCGGCGAGAAATTCTCCTGCGAAGATACGATTGCCTTGTAGGTGGCAGCCTATCAATACTCAAATATAATGATGATGTGTTCTGGTAGCGTCAATGGGCGGGCGCTATGAATGTAGGTCGCCGGCGGAGCACAACGGCTTCAAAGGTGAGACGCGCTGGAAGGCATTACAGGGATACGCGACGGTGCAAATTTCTGTGGTGGGGTTTGCTTCGTGATTTAGCACTTAACACGTACAGTGCGTTCGCTCTAAGTACCTAACTAGGCATGAATAGAATCAGGTACTGCAAGGCGCCCAAGCAGGCAGTACCTGTACCCAGTCTACAGTACCAGATCAAAAGTCTGTTTACAGAGATAATGACAGCCAATCAAAACCTACAGCGGGTGGCTAAGGCATCAGTAAGGCCTTTGTGGCGCACTGTGAAATGACCTCAAGCTATTAATGGGCCCTCTCTTCGACTCTTCATTCAGCCGAAAGAAATAGTCAGTTCCAGTAGCTCCGCCTCAGCGACTCATTAATAGTACCGAGATCATACATCGTCATCCACAATTTTGATCTTTTAGATGGCGACAACGCCAAATTCACCTCTTTGCGGACTACAGCCAGCTCTACCCCCATGCTTGCCACAGGCACAGAGTTCTTTTCCACAGATTCGGGTGAACCTCTCACCACACTCTTCATTTTGTAACGCACTTTGGTCACGATAGCTATCATCCATATCCACGACTAGCAACCCGGACTCATCCAAGGGAAAGAAAAAAACGCATCGACCTGGGTGTTAGCCATGACGGAGCCGCAATCTGGACGGCCGGTAGGCAATTCCAGTGATGGCTCCAAAGTCGGCAACACTCAAAGCCTGTCGGAAAATTGCATTCAGTATTGCATTTTCCTAGTCGACCCCAACACCCAGAACAACCACAAAAACCATCTATCCCACCTTGAAGAGTTGCGCAAATCAGCATTGCAGCTTACAACCCGACTGACATCCGACTATATCTGGCAGAAAGGCACATTCACCCTCGACGTAGTGACTGAACAAGGTATGCCTTGAACATGCCGCAACACTCGAGTCTCACCTGATATCTGGCTAGGCTTGACCTTTCTACAAGGAACAACCGACTACGGAGATTCCATCGAGGATGAATGGCTAGTAGTTTACATCCTCAGGGAGCTCTCCAAGTCCCACCCGAATGTCTGGGTACGCGTGTTCGATTCAGATGGGGAGTTCCTATTGATAGAAGCAGCCAACGTTCTTCCAAAGTGGTTGAGTCCTGAAACCGACCAGAACCGTGTCTGGATCAACAACGGCTGCCTTCGCATCATTCCTCAGCTACCTGACGAGAGCTTGAACTTCAAGCTACTGACGCTGCCAGATGCCGTAAACATCATCAAGAGTTCCCCTGACAAGCTGGTTCACTCAGACTTCATTGAAGCCGAGGCATTCTATCGCCTAGAGAAGTACCCTGACCAGATCCAGAAGTCTCTGCACCATTCACTGGTAACGGTCCCTCGAAGACTCGCTCATGTTCTCCACCAGAGTCCTAAGGCTGTCGCTCCGGCCGTGGAATCGTTCTACCTTCGTGATGCTCTGGATCTGAAAGCTCTTCTGTCTCAGAAAACTGACCTCCATTTCCCCCCGAAGGATCTGGTCACACTGAGTGTGAAATTCACCAGGGTGCTGTTTGCTCAACTCAAGTCTCAGAGGTTTGAGCCTCCCGGCTCTTGGGCCAGCGTGATTCAAGAGGCAAATGGTGCCAAGCAGGCACGTCTCGAAATGGGCATGAAACTCACATGCGGGTTCGAAATCATGCTCAATAACATTAAAAACACGGACAGCCGTGAGGCTCGAGAGGCATGCATTGTTGTGGAGGAACTTCAAGAGGATGGGGACTCGGTGTTACCCGGAGATGATGAGATCAATTCATGGAGAGATGCTCACCGGGCAGATGATGAGTCGTGGATGGACATCGATTATGCCGATTTTGAGAGTGAGCTGGCGGGACGGCGAGGTGGGAATCGCATGGGATCCAACTCAGGATTTGGAGACGCTACAACGCAGGCAGACCTGCGGAAGATTGTCTCTCGGTTCGAGGCCTTCTTAAACGACGACAGCGCAGGGCTCGATGGCGCCGAGGTTGACGAGATGGACATAGATGACGACGAGAGTGACGAAGACGATGAGGACGAGGACAAGGCGATCAGCTTCGACGAGGCAGAGTTTTCTCGGATGATGAGAGAGATGATGGGATTAGCACCGGCAGAGTCCACCACAACATCAGTACCCAATGAGCCGGATACAACAGCAACTAGAATTGCACAGCCAGCGCTGGGAAAAAGTATAAAGGAGAAGGAATCCGAGGACGAAGAGCTCCGGAAGCTGTCTGCTCAGTTCGAAGCTGAGCTCAACTCACATGGCGCCCTGAGGTTGAACCAACCACGAAACGATGTTTCTATACTCAAGGATATGGGCGAGGGTGGGAAGGCAGCTGTTGGTGGAAGGACTATAGCTGTGACGGCTGATCACAGGGCTACTGACGATTACGCTGACGACAGTGGCGACGACGCAGAAGTCGACATTGACTATAATTTGGCCAAGAACCTTCTTGAGAGCTTCAAGGGTCAGGTAGGCATGCCAGGCCCAGCCGGCAACATCCTAGGCATGATGGGGCTACAGCTCCCGCGAGACGAAGACATGGATGATTCCGAGGGAAGCAAGATATGAGATAGTGCAATGGTCAAACAAGTCAAGCGGTTTATTGTTGGTCACCAAACAGCTGTTTCCACCAGGCATGAAGCGCCCCAGAGGTAGACGGCCGTATGCCAGGCCAACGATCTACGTGCTTCACGTGAGCATGTCTTGATAAGGCCTCACCTGGCGCCATGCATTTGCGCAGCCCTTTGACATGTAGCGAAGGATTCAATCGTCCTTACCACCACTCCTGGAGCGTTTCGCCGGGCCCGATTCGCCACTTGGTCTTCTTCCCCTCCTAATGCGAGTATCTTCCAGGACGTCTAGCTGTGCCAGAATTGCATTGAGCCTCCTCCGAGCCTCTAGCTCGCGCCCGTGACTATCCTTTTGCGGCCGGAAGTATCCCTTGGCGATGTGGGTAATGGTATGATAGCAGTCGTACAGAAGAAGACGAATGTGAGCATTCTCCTTGTCTTCGATCAAGTCCGAGGAAAATATAGACGAAATCTCGTCTTGCCGTCTGGAACAGCCGCCAAACCCCGCGAGGAAGTCGCTGCTCGGGTCGCGGCCAAAGTTGAGGGCAAACAGCGGGTCGCCGAATACAAAGTTGCTCCAGTCTTTCATTCCGGTCATTGTGATGTCGTCTTGACAATCTAGACAAACATTTGCTGCGCCGTTCGATTCTGAGTCAATCTCTTGGCCGGCATTCCCTTCGTTTTCTGTATCATTGCCATTGGTTTGGGGGGCGGTTTGGAGAGCGCTCTTCGTCTTGCTTGGTGTAAAAGAAGCGATGCCTCCTCGCCGATTTTTTCTTAACGCGAGCGTGTTGATGTCCTTTCCGACGTCAACGGCCACAAGTCTAGGTATTTTGATCTCGTCGAGTATATGTTCAAGGCGCTTGAAATGCCGGCGAATGGTACCATATCCCAGCATAACTTGCATGTCCTCTCCGTCCCGAAGAACAGCTTCCAGCATGGAGTGAAATGCCGTAGTCCAGGACTGAACCCCCCTTGATTCCATCAGCCTCGCGTTCACATCTCGCTTTGCTTGCTTCGTGAGGTCAGTCACGGAGGGTGACGCAGCCGAGTGGAGAACAGCAAAGGCAGGACCGAACCGACCAGTTGGGGACACCTGCTTGCATAGCTGCCTGTACAACTCCCCGATCTGATAGTCGATTTTCCTACGTTCCGAGGGGGAGAGTGGTGGGTTTAACTCGGGGATCGGGACGCCTCGTGTTGGTTTCAGGAGGCTATATTCAAGACCCAGCTCGTTCAACGCCGCACTATGCGATACGAGAGCCGGGACCATACGACGTAAATCCTCGGCCGCGTCATCGATGGAGCTTCGGGTCCCTTTCACCTCCTTGGCCACATGTGAGGGGGGTTCGAGCAAATAATTCGGTTCGGTCGTTCGCTCTTGAAGAAGAGGCTGCTCGATGGTTTTGCCAGCAAGCCATTTCAAGACTGCTGCCTCCGAGATGACGGAGGCACGTTCAGATCGAAGGAGCTTGACCATGGACGACGGAGGAACGACGAGAACAAGGCCCGTTCCGTTGGAGACTTTGACCTCATAGGTACGCTGGCAATTGACCGAGGGCATTACCTGAACTTGCTGGACGGTAGCCTGGGGTACTAAACGGCTTATAACGGCCTGTATAGGATTTACCGAGGGCGGCGCGCACATGGATGTTGCTGCTGCTGAAGCGCGACACGGGTTCTGCCTTATGGATGGCTGATGCGTGACGAACGGGATGTTGCAGCTCTGCGGAACGTCCTGGCAGACAGTCTGTAGGCAAGATGAATTCGAGGTATGAGTGTGGTGACACCCACCAGAAGCCATATGCGAAATGGGATGCCTGCCGGTAACTAGATATAGCGAGCCCCTTGCTGATCTCAAGACGAGGATGTTGTCGGGATGTACAAGGTAGCAACGAGTATGGACACACGGACAGATCCGGCCGGAATTTTCGGACGCCGCTGTGCCAAGATGGGCAATGTCAAGAGAGAAATCCAATGGCAATGGGTGGCTAGCGAGACATACTCGAGGAGTGGACGACCGAAGGGGGAGCGACTGGAAGACTGCCTGGCATCCTCTGGGATCCAAAATATGCCGATGATGATGATGCTTGATGAGTTAGGCGAATCACAACAACGGATAGGCCGCCGGTTTTCACAGGATTGTCCGTGCTGGCAGCTGCTTTTTGGGCTACAAAGGGCGTAAAAACACACCATAATCGAGCGGGCTTGAGAAACATGTACACTAGGTTGTCACAGAGGAACATTCAAGGGTAGGAAGAGAAGCTTAAGGATGGCGCGCAGCGCGCAGACATGGCTTGAGGCCATGAGGTAGCGCTTTGAAGACAACCTTGTCCGGTCCAGGTCAGGCGGAAACCTTGCGATGACAAGCCGCCAACGAAGAGGTGAACTAATAGGAAGGTACAGCAGGCGAGTAGTGGGCCAGCCAACTAAGTCGACGGGTTCGGTGGTGACCGTGGCGCATGGAGGAATACTGGGAATAAGGGGAAGAGGCGCTCAATGAGCGTGTGAGAAATAAGCGAGAGAGACAGCGCTAAGAAGCAGCCATGTTTATTCATTGCTCTTCTGCTAAGCGTGAGTAAAAATAATGTGCGGAAGCCTGTCTCAGTAGGTACGTCAACAGCCATCTCTTCCTCATGCCCTCTGGCAAAGGCGAGCCCGAGCTCGGCCTCGAGCCCAACCAAATGATTGGGAACAATGTCAAGAGTCCAAGGGAAAAAGACCGAGTGAGAGAGTGAAGGTGAGGAAATGAGACTACACCACAGGGGTCGGAAGGGTTGCGATACAATATACCAAGAGGAGACGGAATGTATGCCACTTGGGGTCAACTCAAGCGAAACTGCATGAGCTGGAGGAAGGCTGTTGATATTTGGATCCATATTTCAGTCGGAGATCTCCATGTCCGATATGCAGTAATGAAATATCTTAGCCCACCCGGAAGGATCTGATAGGTGTGTGCACCAATGGACGTAGGGTGTGTTGCTGTTTTGTATGCAGCAGCATGCCGTTTTCGTGTTGTGCATATGAAGGTTTCAAAGTGTGCTTGTCCAGTACCCAAAAAATATACACAAGCTAGCGAGACTGTATCAAACAGAAGGGCTAAGAAAACGAGCAGATAAAGGTGCATACATTACCAAGTTGATGCAAAGTAAGTCCCATACACAACAAGATGGTTGATCGTTGGGAATCTTACTTTGTCCTATGTACGGATACTCAGTCCGTAGTAATTAGGCCTAAGACGAGGACTGGGAACGCGCAGGGACACCCCAGCTACGCCATGCATAGACAAGCGAGCCGGGAATTTGGTGATTGGACACCGTCAAGCGAGACTGGTGGTGCACGGACGTCCGCCCGCAGTCTCGGGGCAGTCGTCGACTGGCTCAAGCGGAGAAAATAATGGATACCAAGACCGAGATAAGACCCACTCCTTCCGGATGTTTCCAGCATACGACGCAGACACCTTTGGCCCTCTTCCATCCGCGCCTTTCATCTGGTGCCATTGGTTCAGTGTCCTCTTGAAAATCTACCGCTTCTCGCATTTGGTGGCGGGTGCTTTAGAAGCCCTGACCTATCCCGGCCCTGCCTAGTTCCCTCTATCTGGCATCTTCTGATAAACGAAATATGCCTCTTCCTTCTATGTGCGAGTAATCTAGCCTGATGTTGGTTGGTACGTTCGCTCTTCAGCTTGCTAACAGCTTGATCCCGATTCCGAAAACCCCAAGACACAAGGCTGCCGATTGGTTAAAGTCTATACATCAGTTGTCGCCATAGGAAGTACATGCGCGCTTGGATTGGATAGCCTCGTTGCTCAGGCTGTTTTCTATGGACGACACATCTCAGTCCAAGATACCCCTTAATGCAAGCAAAACTCAATCTCCTCCCAAGTAGCGTGGGGTCAGATACCTCTTACCTATGTACTTGTTGATGGAGCAAACGCAACTCGACACGTAACTTTTATTCCTTTGCTTCGTTGCAGGATCCAAGTAGTCTCCGCTCCCCTTGACCGATCTTTCAAGTAGCCTCAAAAGACCTAGTCGCATGAGAAGGGACGGACTAGAATATCGAAAGCCGCTGACGGTTCTGGAGACTCGTCAAATTTATACATATGGGGTTTAGCGCTGTCAAGGATGCAGATGTGCTTGAACCCCACCCCATACGACCCCTGGTTCGCTTTATTTACGTTGTACTTTAGGAGGTGCTGTCCAGCACAAAACGTCCTGCACGGACCTCAGCTGATGTTCTGGCAAGAATGTCCTATCTCTTTTAGTTACACATCTTGCCGCGTGTAATATTACATAAGGCATATTGCATAAGGCATATTGACTGACCTGAGAGCAGTTTTACTCATCATAATATCTCGCTTCACCTTAGACAAGCATGAGGCCCAGTAGGTAAATGGGTGGCTTGTTGGGGAGTGAGCGAGTCTTCCCTGCAGATGAGAGACGGAGGCACGAGGCCGTCGATCTGTCTCGCCAAGGCCATTTCCATGCCGTCGAATACCCTGGATACAAGAAAACCGACGTCTTCTGCATTCATGCCCAGAAAGAGCGTGCTGCATTTCCGAGTGGCTCATAATGTTATATAATACCATGTCGCTTCTGCAGATGCGGAGTTAGCTTGAGCTGACTGCATTGACAAACAGCTTTCTCACAATGGCTGGGGCCAATACTTGCAACCAATGCTTGGCCTCATGCATGTGGCCTACCTATGGCGGCCCTCAGTATATTTTCTCTTTTCTGGATTACACCCTGTCTATGTCGTATATCTTCGATTGCCTGTGCAACTGGGTGTATGTCAGAAACGATGCGTTAGCCATCCTTTCCGACTAACTGCTTGAAAGTCAGGCTACATCTGTCGTGGGTACCATCACTATCAATCACATCGCATCCAAGACGCCGCATCCACCTTCACCGCTCGCCTCGGCGCCCATATCCTTTGGCTTTGCCCCGGGAGAAGCTTTATACAACTCGTTGACGTTGAGCTTCTTGAGCCCATCCCAGTCACTACGCTCAATGACACTCATGCCGCAGAAGCTCTGCCAAAGCGGTTAGCCAAAGTTGGATGATGGATTCGTTAGCAGCACAAGCCACTTACCTGAAAGACGTCGACCAGCACCACCTTGTCAGGGTTAGTAAGGTTAACTTTGTGTCGCGGATTGACGGCCTTGGCGATTTGACTGATGAGCTTGTCGCGGTCAAGTGAGCTATTGCTTCTTATCGAAGGCCGGATGGCATACTGGCGGTGTATTAGCACCGACTTGGGATAGATGTCCTGCGTTTTGAGACTGACCGTGAAGGCTGGCTTCTCAGCCTCTCTTGGCGTTTCTGATCTCATCTCCTGTTCCCTGACATCCTCTTTCCCAAGTCCAGTTTCCACTGGTCCCTCCGTAATCTCGCTATCCGTACTCCTAGGAAGGGTGTCCATCGTCAACTCGAAGTGAGCTGCTAAGGCCTTCCTGGCCACTCTTGCTACGCCATTCTCCGAGGCCTTATCGACAAACGTAACCGGCGTCAGTCGGTTGATATACTTGGTTTTTCGCTCCTTCAAGTCTGTGCAAAGGCTAGCATCTTGGCAGATCCGGCGGCAGAGCTCAACAGGATCCACTGGATCTCTCGTCTTCATGAAGAAGACACATTCGATGCCGGCCTTGATAGCTTTGAAATTGCGCTTGGACTTGCTCTTGCCACCGCCACTAATACCTTCGAGCTCCTTCTTGATGGAATCCTCGATGTCCTCAGCCTCGTTGTCCGATTCAACATCTTCGTCGGGAGGGGCAATGTTATACATCGTTTTGCCATACTGAGAGACAAATGTGATGAGTTTAAGCTGAAAATGATACCAGAGAAACAAACCTCGTCGCAGAGCAAGTTGAACTCGCTGATTGCTTTCGCGTCCATGCCTCGTGCAAATGTAACCCAAATGCCCTTGTCTCCGATGCCGATAGTGACGCCTTTGTCCTGAAGGCTGGCAACCTTAGCCTTGTGTTGGGGCGTCTGCCACGCACCTGCACCCTTCCCGCCCTATAACGTGGGAATTAGTCGAAGAAGCCCTCGCTTGACACATTGGAGCATAATATATAGGCATGAGCATGTATTCAGGTGAAACCCACTTTGCTTCTCTTCGCTGGGTGGGCATCGCCGCCTCTGGAGCTGGGCTGTTTCCTCTTAGAGTCCGACATGTCGAGAGATGAGTATGAGAGCTACGCGATTGTGTATGGCCAACAACTCGATATCCGATTCACTCGGATTTTGATATATGTAAGTGTGATGTGGATCAGTGTAAAAAGGTTGGTGGCTGGTGTAGGAGAAAAGCTTGGTGCGCCACGTGAAAGAGGAAAACATTGCCACACCGCCCGAAGGCAATAAATTTGACGACCTGGACCCGCCGTCCGGTAGTCATGTCATCCAGCTGCTGCCCAATCGACCCAAGGTTCCGAAATATGACCCAGTTATGTTTAATTTCAATCATCGTCATGGCAGGATGGGTAATGAGAATTGGTGCTACATTCTTTGCTTTTCAATAAATTGACGTCGTTCTGCCAATTGACCCTTATGGGAACACCAATCCCGGATCGATTGGGCTTAGTTGCACGATTTCCGAAACGTCATGCCCAACGTATCTAGCAAGGAAAGGAACTGGGTGGCACCGAGAAGCAGCTATGGCTGACGTTGCCTTATGTCCAAGGACGGAAAGTGTACTGTTTGCTCGAGATTCTACACAATCAGGTCAAGCGACGCCGGCTCATGCAGATGAACATATAATTCACAGACACGAATGATCTACATATGCTTCAGTGACCATAAGGCCCCTGTCCAACTAATTGATAGGAAAACCATCATGCTTAGTCATGCGCCACTAACATGTGCTTGTCATTACCCTACTCGGCCCTCGCGTTATTTCTGGCACTTGCTTCTGCAGTCATAATGAGAGCTCTCGGAGCATCCTCCTTTGGGAGATAAAGCTCTACAAATTGCAGTGCTGTAGGGTTGTTGAAGTCCTTGTCGGTCAGGAGCTTCTCCAACTCGTCCTTGGTCTTGACGACAAACTTTTTGGCCGTCTTATCAGTGCCTCCAAACACTGTTGCGAGCTCCTTGTACTGCCACTGGACGATGTCGTTGTATTCGGCCTCCATGCCGTGGATGAAACGTTCAATGGTGTATCCGTCATTGCAGATGACAAAACTGAAGGCCTGGTGTTAGTATCCCGGGCAGGTTCACATGGGTAGGATGAGTTGGACTCACATCGTCGTATGCAAGCCGTGTCGAAGCATCGTGGTGACCTCCTGTGCCGTGAGCTGGAAGGAGCCGTCACCAACAAACAGAATGGTCCTGCGATCCTGACCTGCATCTTTGGCAGCAAGCGCAGCACCCTGCGCGGCGCCAACTGACCAGCCGATACTTCCCCAGAAGACCTGACTCAAAGCCGTGACCCCGGCAGGGAATTTGGTATCCCAGATACCGAAGTTTGCCGTTCCAGTCTCGGTGACTACAATGTCGTTCTCGCGGAGATAGTTGCCAACTCTAGGCCACAGGTAGGCCTGGGTGATGGCTTGGGAAGGGTCCGAGTCCGGGCTGGGCACCCTGTTGATTACTTCCGGAGATGTCGTGATGGTAAGTTGGCTCAGGTCAAGGCGCTCGGTAACCTTGCGCAGGACACCACGCATAGTGATTCCGGGATATTCAGAGTAGCGCACCCTAGTGTGCGTGCTGTGGAAGTCAATGGTATTGAGTTGGGATGTCCGGTAGGAGAATCCAGCTGTGTTGAAATCACTCTATAATCCGGTTAGCGGTCCATATACGACTCAAGATGGCACCTAAACTTACCTTAAGACCACCAACTGATAGAATAAGATCCGAAGACTCCACACGATCAGAAACGTGGGGTTGCGAAGCAGTCCCGGCATATACACCACCATAGTTGGGATGGGTTTCGTTGACGGCACCCTTGCCCATGGGTGTGACGAAGACGGGGATTTTGGTCTTCTCGAGGAGTGCATGAACCTCGGGCAGAACGCGGTGGCGGATGGCGCAAGCGTCAATGAGCATAATGGGCCTCTTTGCAGCGTGGAGGCTCTTAAGAATTACATCGACAACGTAGTCCTCTCTGACGGGGTCATTGGTGGCCTCCTCCATGTTTATTGGCGTCTGCAACCTCTCGCCCTCGACCTTCTTCTGAACCATATCGGTTGGAAGCATGATGTAGACGGGGCGACTGCGGATCCAGCACTCTCTCAGAGAATGGTCGATTTGATTGGCGATTTCAGCTGGGTTGTTAAGACGAGCAACGTCACATGAGATCTGAGAGCTCATGTTGGAAAAGACGTTAAAGTCACCGTTGCCCAGAGTGTGATGTAAGAGCATGCCGTTCTTCTGGGAGATGGTAGACGGGCATCCGACAATGTGGACAACGGGAATGTGTTCTGAGTAGGCGCCGGCGAGAGCGTTGATGGCCGAGAGCTCGCCGACACCGAAGGTGGTGATAATGGCCGAAATGCCTTTGACACGGGCGTAACCATCGGCAGCATAGCCTACCAAGGGTATCAGTACGTCGTGAAATGCAGTAACTATTGGGTGAAGATTGTGCAAGGCTCACCGGCGTTGAGCTCGTTGACGTTGCCAACCCACTTCAGACCACACTCGGGGAGGTAGTCGAGGGCAACAAGGTTGAAGTCCCCAGGGAGACCGTGGACGGAACGAACCCCGATTTCGTGAAGCCTTCTGAAGAGGTATTCAACAACGTCAACGGGCTGTTTCAGCCCTTGGGTTCTAATATCGGCCATAGCTGTATGAATGTAGACTCGCTGGCTATTGGCGAAGAGGTGGCTTTGATGTTGCTGTTGCTGTCACTGCTACTGCGAGGGCTGATATGAAAATGTGATTTCTAACGACTGAGCTGGAGAAGAAGAACTTCTAGGTCCAGGACTGGAGGCAGACAAGTTTATATCAAGTCCTTATCTCAGAGAGATGGCGAGGTTGGTCTCGGCCTAACTTACTTGTCATCGTCGGATGCAATGACCAGGATCATCAAGTCAGGCCACTGGCCATTGCAAGGTGGAAGGACAGAGGCTATCGGCGATGAGCGGTTTCTTGAGGTAGGTCCACATTTGTGTACGTTTGTACTCTAAACGAAAGTACCGGAAAGACTTGTAAAGCGGTTGGGCGTGGGTAACTTGCCAGTCTCGGTATCTAGCGGAATGCATGGGATTGGCGTTGGGAACCGACGACGGGGTGGAAAGACGGGAGATGGTAGCGTTGCTACCCCCTCGGGCAAAGCTAACAGCAGACAATGGCCTATTGCATCAACAATACGCAAACGACGGGACAGGAGTGATGTAACTAAACACACCACACGAAAGTGCGGCCACCAACACGCCGGGCCCATGCCGGACCAAGCCGGGGGTGCCGGAGCTTTTGGTGTCACAGAAGCCAGACAGACCCTCAGATATCCGGGACGAGACACTCTTTTGCTGTGGCGAAATGGGACGAGAGGGAATGAAGTTGCTCCTTAGAACACGTGTAGCGCAGTGGCACCAAGGGAGTTGCAGCAGGGAAGAAGGTGACATTCTCGGCCCAGCGAAGAAGGGAAAAGAAGCGGATCCACAGCGGGCCATAGCGTAGCGGGCCGGACTGGTGGTGCCATACCGTACCACCTAGGTACTTACGATGTGCATACCTACCTAGATACGTGTACCATAGTATCCCAGTCCTCGACTTGATCCGAGCTGCAAGCCCACTGAGAAGCTCAGAAGGTGTAACCACTTTCAATCTTGAATCACAATCGGATTCGCATCCTGCGCTGTCATACATCCAACCATACTCTGATAGCGTGGGATGTGTGCCTATGGCTGACATGCCGCTGCTGCTGGGAACTGCATTGTCTGATCCATCTTCTCTTTGCCTTCGCTGGGCAAAGGGAGGGGATACCGAAGTCTCTATGTTCAGTAGGTGGGATCCACGTTTGCCCTAGTCTTCTAGACTTGGCCGAGCCGCATGAATGCATACCAGAATTCTCAAACTCTCGATTCATTATTTTGCCTATGCTACGTAAGCTGCCAAACTTTACCGCTCCTTAAACGGGCGTCTGCATTCCAGGTATCTTTTATTCAAGCTCGCCTTACTAACACAAGGTTTACACATGGCCTGATACTGGCATCATTTCGGCTCTGCTGCGGTGCCATTTTGATAGATGCAGGAAGGGCCATGGCGATACGTACCGTAACCGTGGAGCGGGATTACGGGCTCAGACGTTCCTATGCTTGGTCTTGGACCGCCCATATACTATGTATCTGTCGGCCTCTCCTCTCTGCTCGGAGGAGGGGCCACACGGTCGCTTTCGGTCCGAAGACAACCAACTGCCATCATCATATCCATCAGCACTGGAAACCGTCTTACCTGTCAACGGTGCTTTGCCTTAAGTTTGGTGTTCATCTTATCTAGTACTCCCTCATGTCTTCGATGCAAACCCATGTGCAGGACTACCTTGACGCATGTGAAACAAAAAGGGATATGGTGGTGACTGAGACATCGATGATAGTCACCTAGTACATACAAAGTGTTTTCTGCCATTGATACAATGGTTGTGTTGTACATCCTGGCCCCAAAGAGGACGATTCCCCTTACAAAAGTGCAAATACCATGCCCTTGATGTTACCAGACTCCACTTCCCCTACCAAACAGTTGGTATACATAGCACGCTTGACGCATAATGTCGCTTTAATCACAACGGCCGTCTTTCCATCCAGTGCGCCATCGCTCCTCCCATTTGCTACAGTCAAACTCCTTCTTCCCCAACTTACGGTTGACCTCGTTATGAGCCTGGCAAAGCCAGTTTCCAAACTCGTCACGCCCCTCAACCCTTATCTGCTCCTTTTGCATATAAGACTGGAAGTCCTCTGCGCACACCCAGCAGGGATACAGTTTTGAGAATAGCCTCATGAAGCCTCGGAGATCCTCCTTTTGTGCTGACGAGGGCTTCTCAGGGTATGTCGCAGCAATCGAATGCAGTAGCTGCCAAGTGCCGCGCCCAAGTGCTTCGACATCAGGCGGGCAGTCATCGGCAGGTTCCGAGGTCACTGTTGCACCCTTTTTCAGCGATCCGTTCATCTGGGAGGCCCAGCTGGAGAAGGCACTTTTGGAGGAGCAGGATCGACACCTCAACAAGTTCTCCGTCAGTAAGCCTCCGCGAGCGAGGTTGCAATAAAGTATAAACATTAAACAGAAAATACCTACGGCTTGCCATCAGGGCCCAGTACCATTCCCTTGGGTAAAGGCTTAGATGGCTCAGATGCCGCTCTTGTTGTCGTCATGGCAGCTGGAGATGCACCACCCGATGGGGAGTGTCGCTCTTCATCAGCCATAACTGGAGAATTCCACCCGTAGGGTAACCTTTGTATCGCAAGTTGCCGAAAGACCGCAAAAGACCGAGAAGAAAAGATCCAATGCAACAAGGAACATGAATGGGGTGATTCAAGGTGTGCGATCTTGGAGTAGGTAGTCTGCGGATATTGTCGGAGTAAATTTGTAAGCTCCAAGCTGTTCGTCCGTTAATATTCGAACGCCCTTATCGATAAGCATGGACAGCGGCAGAACATCCAATGGTGGGCTAATGCGACGCTACCTACAGTGGTCCCTGACCTAAGACCTCCAGTGCTCTCTGTACATGAGCTGGGGTGCAATATGGTAATATGCTCTGATGAGTATCCCCCACCACGGGTTAGGTCGGTCCACCGCTCTAGCCCATCGGTGAGGTGAGATGGCTCCATGGGGTGCTTTCTATCCCTAAATCGCATAAGGGGTCACGAAGGGTCTTCCGATTTCTTCAACCCATCCGCCATCTATTCGGACCGTCGAGGTGCCCTTGTTTTTTGTCGTTGAGACATGGATATCGGTGTGACTGTTTGCAGTTCCAATTGTCTCAGCAACTAGGCTCGCTCTGTTGTGTCGGGAGATCCATCACCTACGACGACAGGGTGGTAAGCAAGATGATCAGAGGAGCTATACTTGCTTGAGTGGGCGAAAGAGGGAAAACTACCGAGGACTACGGATATAGGTTCCGAGAATACAATTATTTGCCGCAAGACAGTAATATCCGCAGATCCCAAGAAGTGCAAGTCGACAAAGAGATACACTTGGGCCCGCTTCAGTGTTGGCAAGCTTCTTTCTTCCCCAAATTAGGCAAACTCTCAGGCAATGAGGCTTTCTTGACAGATTTCCTTACCTAACATAGTACTCCGTACAGTACGTAGCTTTTGTTCGGTGGCACCTCAAGCAGCTCGCTCCCTCAAGCGGGGCAAAAGTGCTCCGCGTAAAATGTCTCGAAGTCAACTTTGAGAGAAATCCACCCACTATCTACTTTGTGACAGTTATCGTTATTGTGGGACGAATACTCTCACTTCATCTAGCTTTCCTTTTAACACATTTATACATCAATCTCAACCGTTCTGTCCCGAAATGGCTGAAATCCCCTCCTCGTCTTCACTGGCCAAGGTGCCAGTGCTTCTACTCAAAACCAGGTCGTTACCGGGCGATGCGTACGAGGACCTCTTCTCTCGCAAAGACAGCAGCTGGGATTTTGAACCGACTTTCGTTCCCGTACTACATCACAGCTTTCAGGAACAGGGCATGGCGACGGTAAGGGACATCTTGCATCGCCGCGGTATCAATACAAGCACCGATGCCTCGTACGGCGGCCTCGTCTTTACATCGCAGCGAGCTGTCGAGGCATTTTCCAGCTTGGTGGCAGAGAGGAAGAAGAAGAAGAAGGGAGAGGAGGAGGAGGGTCAGTTAGGCCATCCCGCAACTTATAGCATTGAAGTTTATATATCCGACAAGGAACCGAGGCTGATGGAATGAACAGAGACCGACGAAAAGTGGCCTCACCTCCAGGATGTGCCGGTCTACAGTGTTGGTCCGGCCACCACACGAGCGCTCAATTCAATCTCACAACAACCGCCATTGAAGATTTTCGGAGAGCACACCGGCAATGGCGATGCCTTAGCCAAGTTTATATTGGAACACTACGGCAGATGGTATCAGGACCGGCCGACGAAGCCGCCCGTGCTCTTCCTCGTTGGCGAGCAGAGGCGGGATATCATTCCAAAGCGCCTCATGGATGTGGATCTGCCAAGTGACCGAAGGATCCAAGTGGATGAAGTCGTCGTCTACGGAACTGGCGTAATGAAATCTTTCCCACGCGATTTTGCAGAAATCCTTAAGACCACCGAGGACCGGCCGGCACGCTGGGTGGTCGTCTTTTCGCCCACAGGTTGCGACAGCATGCTGCGCGGTCTCGGTTTAATGGACGAATCAACGGGCAAGGCAAAGCGGGACGAGGGTGAGGAGCGCAAGACGTTCATTGCAACCATTGGTCCGACAACAAGGGATTATCTCAGACGCACATTCGACTTCGAGCCAGACGTCTGTGCCGAGGAACCGACCCCGAAAGGCGTTGAATCTGGCATTATGAAGTTCCTTGAGCGGGACAAGCGGGACAGCCGACGCTCCCAGAAACCATTGGAGAACGAATCAACGTAAGGCTGTAGAAGTTCAACAAATGCACTGAGTGGGACCGACGCTGCCTCGACTCCTTTCGCGTATACTTTGAATACTGCAATCGCACGAGGCACCATAATTAATAGACGCCAATAACCTCGGTCTCGCACCGACATCACACCACGGTGTTGGGACGCACAAGCGTTGGAAGATACCGATGAATATGGATCTATGGCAAGAACGAGTATCCTGATTGGCTACTGGCCTTATTAATTGAGTGCGACGCGAACGCGAAAATTCGCGTGGTCATCATCCTGCGCGAAACCCTGACTAGAAGTAACGCGTTGGAACCCCAAGTCACGACTCGGACCGCGTGTTCCCCACTAAATCAGTGAACTCTCGGATCCATCCTCAGCCATATGGCCAGAAGGGAAATTTTTGATGAAAGAAACAAATGGAACAGACGAGGGACAGGAAAAGAATACTGGAATTAGTTCGCTTCAATGAGGGTCTTGCTTTGTCAAATGACACAATTGACCAACATCCGTCCCACCTCGTAAACAAAGACTCCCTTCTCCTTGTATGGCCTTGCGCCAGAAACCAACATAGCAAGCTCAGACAAAATACTTTCGTAGCAGCATCCCCTTGGGAACATTTCATTCATACTTTATGTAACAAAGTCGTCCTCTCCATCGCAGACCGAACACATTCTCTTTCTTCCAGGAGGAAAAGAAAAAAGGCGGGTCGAGGCAAAATAAACAAACAATGTCATTTTGTTGGCAGAGTTGCTCAAGCGAGGCACGCCATCCTGGTATCATATACACGGTAAAAAGGAGAAAAGACAGTGCAGGGTGTACCTGCTGAGACTTTATGGTCAAGCCAAGGGCTCGTCAAAGGTCAAACGTCTCCTTGTCAAACTGATGGGAGTCCTTGCCGATGAAAGAGTAACAGGTGTTTTCCACGCTTTTTGGGCAGGACTTGGTGTGATGTTGACAAACTCTGCAAAATCGAAGCCTTGCCCTGGCGTGTTGGGGAACATATTGCCCCCGCCCGGTGTGGTCATATGGGATGAGGGCAATGTCATGTCGCGGCCAACCTTGGAGGGCGGCGTTGAGGGAGGCTCCATTCTGGTCTTGGTGGATGGGACTGCGGGTGAGGGAGAAGCAGCCAGGTATAGCAAGAGGTCGGCGCCCTCCTCTCCAGATTTGACAGGCGGTTCTCCATTTGTGCCTCTGTCTCTGGTACGACGATTGGGTATAGCGCGGTTGCGCATCGGCGGCGTTGTCGGAGGTGAAGAACGGATGTTGGTAGCCCTGAAAGATTGAGTGGGAAGGAGATCATCTTCATCCTCAGAGTTTGCGGCGAAGTTGGGCGATACCAGGTCATCTGCCAATCTCCGAGCACCCTGGAAGAAAGAGACATCGGGGCCTGTCGACGTGGTGAAATGCTGCTGCCTTCTGGGCTTGATTGGCGATGATTGCGCCAGCTGATGGCTTTCCTTCCACGATGTGTGACTGTGCAAGGATTTTATGGGCGTAGGAGAAGACCGGTAGCGCTTGCTCGGACTGGACGAGGGATACTCGAAAGAGGCCATGTAGGTACGCTTGCGGTGGCCGGTACTCCCGTTGCTCGAGCGGACGGCATCAGAAAACAGGGGAGCCTTCAGCGGAGAGCTCATGAGAGTTCTCGTAGGATATGGTAGGTCAGAGGCGCTGGAAGATGAGTCGGACACGACGTCGCCGTCACACAATCGCTTCCGTCGCATTTCCTCTTCGTATTTTGGTTCGATGGTGTCGAGAGTCAAGTCCTCCCAGCCATGCTTGGTCTTGAACTGGGCCAGAGCAAGTCGGTTCTGCAATCTTCGGGCTATCTTTTCAAGGTATTAAGGTCAGCCAAAATCCTGCGTCATGTTTTCAGGCCACTGCAGCGGTCTTTGAATAACCAACCTTGCTGACTTCTATTCTCTTCAACACCTTGCCCGCCACCTCTTCGGGCTGTTGCTTCCACGGAGAAGACATGATCCGAGCATACACAAGACCACTGGTAGTATTGCTAAGACGTAAAAGGCCGGGGGGGGGAAAACCACTTTTGGCTGGTATGGTCCAAGGGATGAACCGTACGAGAGGAAGGTTCCGTAGCCCAGGAGAAGCTGGCTGGCGTTGACCTTGGGGCTGGGCGGGGAGTTGTATGTCTGTGACGAAAACCAAGGTTCGATTGCCAGATTTGGGAGTTGATCAAGAGGCCCTAGCAACGCGGAAGAGGAATGATGGAGGGGTTCGGCTGTTCTTCTGGAATGTTTGCGAACAGGAGATGTGCGCAATAGCGAGAGTATGCAGCTTCAACAATGACCGAGAGTGAGTTCTTTTCCTCGATTCAAGGTATGGCGTCGAGGTTTTGCAGTGGTGAAGGACGGGACAGGTCGGGATGCCAGACGACGACGGGGAAGGGGGAGATCGAGTGTGAGGATTCCCGTTAGCTTGGCAAATGCAGCGCAGTGAGTGGCCCGGCCTCAGCGGACGGGACGCTGGGGACCCAGACGAGAGGGGCCTGGAGCAAAATTTACACCATTCCCGTGGTAACCAACCGCTGGCGCCAGTGCCGTCGGCAGTGCCAATGTCAGTGCTAGGGTGGCAGTCTCCAGTCCCCGGCTCCAGTGCTAGGTACTTGAGGCACACGTCCTTCCTCGTCCACCACCAAGCTGGAAGTCCAGCGCTTGGTCAGTGGAGGGCCGCTGCCGGATGCAGTCCACCTGGCCAAACAATACATAGTGCCGTGCGGCCCTTGTGTGCTCTCCTGTCCATGTCCACAGCGCACCTTATTGGATTGCTGGTCAGCGCCGGGCGGCCCGAGTCCGTAAGCACCAGGCAAGAAACTTAGTAAATTGCCCTGCCGTGCTCGATGTGGGCTTGCCGGGTGCACCTGGAGCCAGAAGCGTTTGGCCAGGTTCCCCTTACATACTTATACCTACCTAGGTAGGTATACCACGCCCCCCCAGTGTCACGGCAACTGAGGCGAGAGGCCAGGGGCTAGGTGATTTGGAGTGGGATTTAAAACCCAAGGTTCTGAGCTCTCTGAGATCTCATGGTTGCCTAGTCGAGGGTCGACATCGAAAATTTGGACCAAGATGTCCTTGATGAGGGTTCCAAGTCTGCATTACTTTCCAAGGCATATTGATGAGGCTTGTTGATGACTGTCTTGTGATCACACATCGTGTTGGACACCCTCAAGGTGAAGCTGCTCGCACGGTCCACTGTTCGTGCGGCGGACAGTTTCGGCCACGGCTAGCACTGGAGATGAAGTCTATGAGCAAGAAAGTCTGAGAGTATTTTGGGGCGTCGTATCTACCTATTCAGGAACTACAAGCTGTAACCAGGAACTTGTGCCGAGCACCGAACGTACAGGGTTGAAACGCGGAATGTACAATACGTATCCGTAACGATGTCTTATTGTTAAGCAGCAGAAAGGGGTTCGGCAATCTGGACGTGGATCCATGTTTGCGTCTAGACTATCCGTACGCACTCTGTCAACTTGTGATACCAACTCATCAGGACATGAAGTCGCCCAGGTGGGCTTTGCTGAGCGCCACAGGTGCCACTGTGATTTGAAGCGGGGCGCTCGCGCGTTGAATGCTATTTGGTGAGATCGCTGGTGTATGAATGACTGTGTGGAGAGGGTTAGTCAGTGTGCCGAAGCTGGCAGCAGTGAAATGTACTTGTATGGATACATAGTTGATGGTTTCTCGGTGGACGAGGTCATCAATTTAGATCCCTGTCGCGACGCGACACTGTCCTCAGAATAGGTGGTAGGTAGCCCACTCAATCAGCCAGTCACCCTTTTGCAAGCACTTGCTCCTGTGAGTGCAGCGAGTGTACATACCATGTTGGAATAATGATAGCATTGCACCTTGTTACATTGAATGCGAGTTAGGCACGTGTCTGGTGGAAGAACTTATTTTGAGGAAGTCTGAGCCTGTGCTTCTGCACATAGGTATCCAATACAGCTGCTTGTGCCGACTTGACAAGCCGAAGTGTTGAAGAAGCCACCAGAAAACGTTCCAGACATTCCAGACTGTTCGGTGGTTGGGTGTCCGAGTCTCAGGGTATGTGAGATGATTGCGCGCTGTACATAGCTGCTCGTGGCGTGGCAGGTGGTTTAACGTCTTGCAGTACGGATATACGTGGTTAAGTGCCGTGCACATGTATACACCAAGATGGGCGCATGCAATGTATTTAGGTGAGATGGACGATGACGGCTGCCGCTTTCGATACGGAACCAGGCATTAAGATAGATGCTGCCTACCTATGTGGTGTGTACGGAGTACATACAATAAGCGATAAGAGAATTTCTAGATGTACATGGTACAGTGGCTGGAAGCAGTAGGAGAGAGATGAAGGGCAGGGGAAACAGCCAAGGCACATATCATTTGACAAGCAGTCGACCGGCCCCTGATTGGCTTCTCGTATCAAGCCAGGAGGAAACGGAACAAAATATGCTTAGGAACCACTCATCCTTCCGTTTCCTTTTCCTGATAGTTCAGTTCGCACTCGACCATAGGAAAAAAAAGCTGAGCCGTCAAACAAAGAGGTCATGTTGATGGATAGCATCCCTAAACCTACCCTGTACATTCCGGGATGACATGATCATACCATCCTCATCGTGATGCCATGCTCTGTGGCAACGTAATTGACGGTCGAGTCGCTGACCGGAGTTCCACTTGGGTCAGGCTCGAGGCGTAAAAGGAGCAATGCAGCTTGCCCGTTTGATATGGACATGGTACGCGACCACCACATTCGCATCAGGGGCTGACTCGCTGCTGACCCGAATGGTCGTCCGCGCCGGTTTATGAATACATGCAGCACCCGATCTCGATGCCACCGTTGAACGGGGTGGGAAGGCTGGCGCATCGATTGCGGTGCCACCCGCCACATTGCGAGTGGCTATCTGTATGCCCGCCCACATGCCATGCACCTTACATAAGGTACTGATGCATCTTGTCGGTAATTGGCATGCCCGAAACTGGATTGATCGATATCACGGTTGACCTTGGCGGCAACATTCTGGGGTTGCATTCGTCTTGAGATGGTTCTTGATTTGACAAGTGTCGACCTCCATTTCGACCTCGTTAAACCTCGCCATCATCTCATAAGCCATGGTGGTGATGGTGGTGGTGCACCACCATCTACCGTCTGTCTCTTTGTGCTATGCCTGGTACCCTGCCCGGTTTCATACCTCCCGGATCCTGTTGTGCATTCCTCGCTCCTCATCTCCATGCCCATCTTCATGACACCCCCACATCCCACTGGACTTCATCTCACCCGCCCAGACAAGCAGATATCTACCGTGGCCAAGGGCAAGCGAGTGTGATTTGGCCAGCCAGCGGTGGCAGTTAGTGCCATTGTTCGCTTCCTGGGGGCAGCTTCATAACCCACCTCCCTGATATCTCAAAAAAAAAGGCGGTTTCCCCTCTACCTAGTCTGACCCATCACCTTCCGTCGGCGCTACTCGCCAGTATCGCCGTCGTGTTGACGACAACGACGATGCTGTCCCAGAAAACGTAATGCAACCCCGCTTCCGTTGACCGGGGCCTTCTCCAAGCCGCAGATGCATATTCCGGTCTACCTTGCCGCGCTTATGCTAGCGTGGCCATGGAGAGGGAGGAAGGTGAGCCGGCTGCAAGTAAGCAGAAGCAGGCAGGGCAAAGAAGAACCTTAGTCCACGTCACCTAGTAGTTACATAAGTGCACACCAAGGTAGGTACTTATGTAAGAAGGAGGGGTTGGTGTGTCCTTGTACGGGTACCTCGCCTCGACGTCTCGTTATCTATCGCCGCCATGCCTGTGCGCAGCAGCTACCTACTTTAGCAGGTGTTGCCCTTTCCACGTCCAGCCATCCTCCTTGCCTTTGCCGAGCCGTTTGCCCACTCGTTCTAATTCTCGCCTGGCCAACAGAGTCCCCCCAGTCGCATTCCAACCTTGCAGTTTCCCACCCTCGAAATAGAGCGACGTCATCAACTCGCAGCTGTCGGCTATCTGCCGATCTAGGCCTTTCCTTATGCAAGGAAAAGCACACGACGCGCGCATATGTGCTTTCCATGCTGCCCTGTAGTCCGTCCAGGACCCATTCATTTGTGCTCATGGTCAGTTCATTGCCCTTGCTACCTTCTCTGTGTTGTGCCCGATCCGTAACCAAACGTCGACCCCCCCCCCCCCCGGGGGGGGCCACGCTTGCGGACTGGCCTGTAGGCGTGGCCATAGATGCGGATGTGGACGTCGACTTGCAATACGGATATTGATTGACTTTTTTTTACGGGACCTGAGACTGAGGTGCCTTCCTGACATTTCATCGCAATCCCGTCATCTCATCCCACTTCCTCCGTCTCCCTTAGGTACCCGCAAACTTTGCTAGCAAACTAATGCACCTTCCTTGCGCTCTTGTTGCGCTTCATAAGTCACCATACTTTCTGCCTGCTTGTCCACGCACATCACTTTGAGCCGTTTGCTCCTCCCCCCACCCTATTATACGCCCACTCCTACTCCTACTCCCACTTCTACCTTGGCACGAACTACCTATCTTGCGCTGCTGCAGATGTCGCTCGCTGATCAGTGACACGGCGCCCGTCCCAAAACCGGATCTCTCCCGCGTTGCCCCTAGGGACTTCTCCTGTCTTCGATGCCCTTTGAGCTACTGTTTGGAAGCTGCCTCAGCTTTCATCAAACATCATCATCATCATCATCAGTCGCGAACCCGACCTCGACTTCACCTCGTTCGTTCATTCGTCTGCCGGGCTGCACATGACGGGCATCCATTGTTGAAGGTGTACTTCGTTTGCGATCGAGCTACCGCCCCTATCGCTCACCATGGCTCCTTCCATTCTCAACTTCAGGGCTCTTCGTCGTCGTTCGAAAGCCAGCTTCAAGACCGACCGTTCAAACACCGACGTCTCTAGCGATGCTAGCAATGCAACTACTCCAACTCCAACCAGCGGTGCCTCAACGCCCCCCTCCATCGCCCAAGCCTCCGACCCTGCTTTCGATCTCCATCTGAAAGATTCCAATCATCCCCAGGCCCGCCCGCCCCTACAGCCCGTGCCTAATTCCCACCGACAAAGCGTACCTGGAATGACTGGTCTTGGGTCTCCCGTTGTCAATGGCAAGTGGACGTTGCCAACATCGCCGTACGCGCCGCGGATCGCAAATGTCACTGAAAATGCCTGGGTGAGTTTTTGCATAAAACGTGCCCCCCGTTGCTACCTTTGCCCTGTTGATTCTCCAATCACCTCACCTGACTATGCCATGGGCTCGCTCGGACAGTCAGCCACAGACGGCCGTAGCCGCAGTCAGCGACTAGCTGCTCATTCCAGCCATCCCGCTAACATCTGACCAGGTCTATCAGAAGGTTCTCCTCGTACACGGAACTATCGGCGACCCCTCTCAGCATGCTCTTGATGGCAACCTTTCTGTAACCCGCCTTGACGATGGTTTCCCTCCGACCTCATGGCCCGTAAGCGACTCTCACTTCAAAGCTCTGGTTTACCTGCAGCCGGGACCCAATAAAATCCGTTTCGACTTCTCGAGCCCGAAGCTGCCCAACAGTTCTTCTTCAAACCCAATCCATGCTTCCTATTTGACGGTTCATATGCTGCCGATCAACAATGCGCCTCCACTGCAACTCGCTATTGTGGTCGCTAAGGACTCTCCCGAGACCTTTGACGCTGTCCCCGCTAGAGTCGAGCGAGAGGGAAATGGTCTGGAGACGGCAGTGCGCAAATTTCGCATGGCAGCCTACCTCTGGCAGGCTTTCACAGCCGAGCAAATGTGGCGTAATAAACTTGGACGCCGAGTGTTCAGATTCGAGGAGGAATGGGTTGTCGGTACTTCAAACCTGCGGGATCGCGAGAACGGAACCCTCCGCTCCGAGGCCAGGATACACATAATCAGATCGGACAAGACAGTCGCTGAAATACGAGACCTTGAGCTGGCCCAGCAGAACGAAAAGTCAAGCAAGAAGGGCGACCTATTTGGGATCGCTGCCGAGGCGGTCAAGCAGTACTTCAAACCGCTTGGCGACCAAAAACAGTACGTTTCTGTGCTGATGCTTGACACACAATGGGATAAGGAAGCCAATGTCATAAGAGGGCATGCCGCACTGGGAGGAAATGCTGGCGAACTGCAATTGGCCATTTTTGGATCGCATTGCTTGCAGAGCTACCCCACGAGTTTCGAGGAAGTTGTCCCCGCATTTACGGACTGTACTCCGACCGACCTTGACTTCGTCGCCAACGACTGCAACCAGGCAGGAAGCTCCTGGGAAGCAGCCAACATTGGAATCGGTGCTCACCTACACGAGACTGGTCACCTATTCGGCTGCCCACATCAAGAAACTGGGGTCATGCTCCGCGATTACTTGACACTGAATCGTAGCTTTGTAACCCGAGAGGCCTATTGCTCCAGAACCAACTCGAAGGGAGGGTTGGTATTGCAGGCTGACGAATGTGGCTGGCATCGGCTGGACTGCTTGCGCTTCCGCACACATCCGTGCTTCAGGTTGCCGAACGACCCTCCAATGAACGCCGACGACAGCGTGCATGCTTTCCCAGTGGAGGGTGGAAACATAGTGGTGATGGCAGCAACTGGCATAGCCTTCATTGAGCTCTTTGCCGAGGACGACGACGTCTGCCGGAAGTGGATCGAATATCCCATCGAGAATGGCTCTGTTCAACGCCAACTCACATTGAACGACCGCGAACTGCGGGAGAGACTTCCGGAAAATAAGCGCAAAGGACAACTTAGGGTATCGATCAAGTCGCACGGTTGTGGCGCTTTGGACATTGAGGATTTCAAGAAGTTATGTTCCAAGGAGTCTTCCTTTAAGCTGACGCCTGGTCCGCTTGGTAAGACGGCCTACCGAGGGAAGGCACTTGGAACCTCGGCCATGGAGGGCACCGTTGCACAGGAGGTTGTATTTGACAGTGCAGTCAAATCGAACCTAGTTCTGTCTCGTGTCATCTTTTATCACGGATATGCTGTGGATGGCATAGAATTTGTTTATGATGACGACTCAACGCAATTGTTCGGCAAGAGAGGGGGCAAAGAAGGTGGCGATACGTTCGAATTTGGCAAGTCTCCATCACGCCAGCCGATCAAGTCAAATAGACTAACTGCTTTTTTTTAACAGACATTCGCCGTGGTGAGTACATTTCAGGCTTTTACGTCCGCTCGGGATTCTGGATCGACGCTATCCAGGTCCTCACCAGCCTGGGTAGGAGGTCACCCGTATACGGCAATGCCCACGGTGGTTCTGCGTAAGTACAATTGTACAGAAGTTGAAATTGGCAACCCTGTGGCTTACTATTCCACAGACATACTCTGATACCCCCGAGAGGATATACCATCTGTGGTGTAGCGGGCTCTTGTGGCGCCTGGGTCGACGGATTCTCGATCCTGATTGTTAAATAAAGGGTCTCATACGATTCTAGCAAATCCGGCAGGCGATTAATAGTGTGCACGACAAACAAGAGGAGGAATACGAGGTTCAGTGCTTTCATACATGGGTTGCTATCTGATCTGGCTGCTGTTTGATTTGACAGCTTTTGATACCATTTCTTAGCAACATGCGCCTTATTCTGGGGTAATTCGCCGCAGCTGCTGCATAGTCCTTTCTTTCCTTCCTTATCGACAGGCATAAAGTACAGAAGCCTGGACTGCGGAAATCCCAGTAAACGGGGCGTCTTGGACATGGCGATGGGATACAGTACACAATGGTTGGCCCATGGGTCAAGCAAGTTAATGCCACTCGCGAGTGCTTTTGCGGCGAATGGGTTCATAATCTATCCAGCCGTTGTAATGTCAAATAAGATGGCTACGCATAACCAAACACGAGTAGCACCTGTGATTTTGCCATAGATGTAGACGTGTAGCGAGCGAGTGAGGAATGAGGTAACGCAGTGTACGTACTGATTTTGCAACGCCTTAGAGCTGGTTTGCTCGTTGAGAAGTTGCGCTGTTTGGCAAGGTCTCCACTGCCGCCCAACTCTCGGTTGCATCACGTGAAAACACACAGCTGGTTCTCGCTGTAAGTGCCGCTAAACGGCTTCGAGTCTAGAACGAGAGGGCTATGACGGCATGTGCCTTCTCCAGCTATCCTTGTTGGCTCTCGAGGCGGAAGAGTGTGACCGACTTACCTCATGCCTTCCTGAGCCTTTGCATCAGCACCTGCACCTGCTTTCCGCTCCTTGCACCGGCTCTGGAGCTCTCAACGGAAACATCACCTACATAAAGTAGCTCCTCGTCCTCATTATCCCCCTCCTTCTACATTCACTCGTCTCCCACCGTCCTAGCTGCGTTCCCAGTAGGATCTCGGACGATCTTTTCAACTTTGAAAAACTGTCGACTTACCCCAGTCCTTCACCAATTCATCCGTGCCAATTACCGTCTGGAGTTCAGCATTCATCGCAACCATGTCGAAGCGAACAAGTAGCGCAATCACGAACGGCAATCCAGTCAAGGACGCCGCCGACAGCTTAGCCGAGCCCGGTATGTTGACTATCAGCGCATCCGCCATGCAGCTGCGTGTGTCCAACGCTAACATCTTGCCCTAACCACAGCCCACGACAAGCAGAAGCTTCTTCTCTCCGCTGACACTGGCCATTTTTCGCTGATCCGCGCTCTTCATCTGGCCGACGCGATAACTCTTTGCAATGGTGCGTTCTCTTCCCCGCGAATATCTTACATTCGTTTGGCCTACGTGGCAGATTGTGGCCGCTGCGAAGCAGATTGCAGAGGGTGGCTTTGCACGATAGAGACGGAGCGTACAACTGACGTTTCGTTCAACAGGGGCGTGCGGTGTCATGTCAATCTTCACTTCCCTCCGTTACTGCCTTGGCGATCCGTCGTCCTACAGCACGCTGTACCTGGCACTATTTTTCCTCCCATTTGGCCTATTCTTCGACTTTATGGATGGCAAGGTTGCGCGGTGGAGAAAGAAGAGCAGCATGATGGGCCAGGAACTAGATTCGTTGGCCGACCTGGTACGTCAAATGTCGTCATCCTCACGGGTTCGATCGCTGTCGCGTGTTCGTTGGATGGTCCTATCGTCAGCGATGCGTTGTGTCGAACCGAGGTCTGAGTCGACAGCTAACATTGGCCAAAGATTTCTTTCGGTGTTGCTCCTGCTTCTGTGGCATTTGCTCTCGGCCTACGTACCCCTATCGATCACGTCTGCTTGACTTTTTTTGTTCTCTGTGGCCTCACTCGTCTCGCTCGCTTCAATGTCACAGTCTCGGCTCTCCCTAAGGATGCAACTGGCAAGAGTAAGTACTTTGAGGGAACGCCGATTCCCACAAGCCTTGGTCTCGACGCTATCATGGCCTACTTTATTTCTCAACGGTGGATTCTTCAGGATCTCCCTATGGGAACATGGCTCACAGGCTCCGCCTTGGAGTTTCACCCCATAGCCCTTGTCTTTGTGGTGCATGGGTGTCTTATGACTAGCAAGAGCATCCATATTCCTAAACCCTGAACTAACCTCGCTTCCACAAAAACACAACTACGGTTTGAGAGGGGAGGCTAGGTGTCCTCCGATCAACTGAGGAAACCAGGCGCCGACAATACTGAGTTATGCTCCAACAGAAGCTAAAGGAGGTCTTAACGGTGAAAACATGGATCGAGTGGGGAATAGCACTAGCAGTCTATGGGTTTTGGCTAGTCCACAAGGCAAATACGGACTGGAACTAGGTCAGATATGTGGTCGACCCAACGCAAAGATATTCCGAAGCGCAGACGCACATTTAAAATATGCATGATACCCCCTTCCGTTATCATATTGTCTTGTCTTCAGTTCTAGTGAAGTATGAAGGGTTTGTATGTCAGATCATGTCTTTTTTTTATTTGTTTTTTTTTGTTTGTTTTTTTCTTATGCCATTCAGCCTCAAATGGTAGGTTAAGGCGTCTCTGTTCTAGGCTTTTGCATGTGAGCCGTTACATCAACACCTGCTCTGAAATTATCGTAACATTTTAACTTGCAAATATGCAAGCTTTCTCGTTGCGTTCATTCTTTACCCTTCTCCGCTGCGGCCTTGGCTGCGGCAGGAAACGGGTTGTAGGTGCCACGTTCCTCGCGCAGCTTCTTGAGCCTCTCGACAGCTTCGATGACGTCGACAGGTTTGCCGCGGTCTTGGCTCGATGTGTCATCGCGGTAGCGGATGTTCACCTGTTTGTGCTTCATCTCCTCGTCGCCCACTACAAAGATGAAGTTGTATTGGCTGCGTTTGTCAGCAACCATTCCTTTCTCTCAACAAGGAATCTGGCTCGTATACTACGTACCTCAACTGAGCACTGCGGATCTTCTTGGGCAGGGTGTTGCCGGAGAGGTCGACATCGCTGCAAGTTCACATTAGAAACGCCACTCTCACAAGCTGCGGGGTGCGATGGAGAATAACTTACACCCACATGCCCTGCTTCTTGAAGGTAGCCTGCACCTCTTCGGCGTACTCGACGAAGCCCTTGCCAACAGGGATGACCATGATTTGCCTTGGGCTGAGCCAGAAAGGCCACTTGCCGGCGAAGTGCTCGATGAGGATACCTAACGTGATCTAGTCAGTAACAATTACTGTCCATGGTTACAAGTTACCAACCCGTAAATCGCTCGATAGACCCAGCCATAGCGCGGTGAATGATAACGGGACGCTGGCAGCCGTTGGTCAAGGGCTTGATGGTGCGCTTCTTCTCCTTCTCCTCGCCGACGCCGGCGGCAGAGTCGATTATGGCTTGGGGGTCCTTGACCTTTACCTCCGGTGCCTTGGGCGCAGCAGGGGCCTCCTCCTTGGATTTGGCGGGCGCATCTGCTGAGACGTACTCCAGGCCAAAGTTCTGGGGGAGCTGGAAGTCAAGCTGAATAGTGGCACACTGCCATTCACGGTTCAGGACGTCCATGATCTTGATATCGATCTTAGGGCCGTAGAAGGCACCATCACCCTCATTCAAAGTCCATGGCACACCGGCTTCAGTGAGGGCGAACTCGTCCAGTGCCTGCTTGAGCATGTCCTCTGCTCTGTTCCATGTCTCAAGCTCACCCAGATACTTCTCTGGGCGGGTGGAGAGACGGAGCTTGAATGTGAAGCCCAGGAGGCCGTACATCTCACGGAGGAAATCAAACAGGTTGCTAATCTCCGACTTGATCTGGTCTTCTCTGCAGAAAATATGCGCGTCGTCCTGCTGAAATCTGCGCACGCGGGTGAGACCCGACAAGGCACCGCTAGCCTCGTTACGGTGGAGGACTCCAAAGTCGGCAACACGCCAGGGCAGCTGGTGATAGGCCTTGGGCGTGTGGGCGAACATGAGGCAGTGGCCAGGGCAGTTCATGGGTTTCAGACCAAACTTCTCCTTGTCGACATCGATGACAAACATGTCATCCTTGTAATGATCCCAGTGCCCACTGATCTTCCATAGCTCCGCATTGTACATGTTGGGGGAGATAACCTCGTGGTAATCACGCTTGAAGTACTGCTCCTTGATGTAGGCGAGAAGCGTGTTGTAGATACGGGCGCCGTGCGGCAGCCACATGGCGCTGCCCGGGGAGAGCTCGTGGAAGAAGAAGAGTTGCTGGTCCTGGCCCAACTTGCGGTGATCACGGGCGGCGGCTTCCTCGAGCCATTTCTTGTGCGCAGCGAGCTCCTTCTTGCTGGGGAAACTGACACCATAAACGCGCTGGAGGGAGTCGTTCTCCTGAGAGCCGAGGAAATATGAGGCGCTGTTCTTCATGATGCTGAACGCCTCAATACGGTCGGTGCTGGGGACATGTGGCCCACGGCAAAGATCGATCAAGGGACCGTTGCGGTAAACTGTAGTCTTGGTACCGTCGGGGATCTTGTCGTTGATAATGTGCTGCTTATACTTGTTGTAGCTGAACATCTCGAGTAGCTGCTCCTTGGTCAACTCGAGTCGCTCGAATTTCTGTTTCTCCTTCACAATGGATCCAACGATAGATTCGAGTGGCTTCCAGTCGCTAGCCTGGACAGCAGCGCCTCCAGGGAGAGCCATCTCGTAGTAGAATCCGTTATCGACCGGGGGGCCAATGCAAAGAGAGCATCCAAATCTCCTCTCGCAAGCCTCGCCAAGAATATGCGCCGAGCTGTGCCAGAAGACCTGCTTGCCTTGTTCGTCATCAAAATTGAGTAGCTCCAATTTGCAGCTCTTCTCCAACGGTCTGTCCAAGTCCCACAGCTGATTCTCATCGCTATCGAGACGAGCGACAACGGTTCGTTTGTAAAGGCTGTTGGAGATACTTTTAGCGATCTCGCCGGGTGTAGTCTCGTAGCTCGTGCCCTGGCGGACAGAGCCGTCGGGCATGGTGATGGTAATGGGCTCGCGCGGCCTCTTGGCAATTTCGTCATCATACTCCTTTTTCAACTTGTCGAAGAGTTCGATTCTCTTTTGCAGAAAATCAGGAGGGGGGTTGAGTTCAAGAGGGCCAGCTGAGGTATCGCCAGCATCCTTAGCCTTCTTCTCCTTCTTGGGGGCTTTGTCTTTGTTGGAGCCGCCGAGGACGACCTTCTTGACACCCTCAGCGACGGACTCAACAGTTTTCTTCGCTGAATCCATGGTTTCGTCCAATTGAGAGGCCACAACGGGTCGGTGAAGGTATGAAACTCGGCAAAGAGACGATGTCGTGTCTCCAGACAATAATTTTGGGCGAATACAGCAAAAGTCAACCCCGCCAAAAGCTGCGGTGAGTCAAACAAGGGTTCGGGTGACTCCAAGGCGCGCTGTGTCCCGCCATACCACCACCCCTCCTCTCTACTGAGGTACGTACTGAGAAGCCCCACCAAGAGATCGAACTGACTGGTTGTTGAATTTTACGGCGGGGTTACCCGGAGAGAACTATCTTCCGGCCCGCCAGACGCGACCAATGATGTAACTCGATTGGCTTGTACCACAATTTTGGTCCTGGAAATTTTCTATCGACTGGCAGATGGCTTCGCTTTTCCAATAGTAGCACTTCAGTACCAGCAAAAAGGAGCAGCTCCAAACGACAACAGTCAATCCACCCATCAACATGTCATTTGGACGAGGAGCTCCGCGCGGTCGCGGCGGTGGTGGTTTCGGTGGTCGCGGTGGCGGTGGTTTTGGCGGTATGTTTCAATCACTACTCTTTCGTGATACCCATCATTGTCTGGGACAAATCATGTGCGCGCTGCAACAACTTGCTAACTCAACTGTGCAGGCCGAGGTGGCTTCCAGCAGAGGGATATGGGCCCTCCTGCGACGATTCTTGGTGTGTTCAAGTCGCCCTTTGCGACGCGTTCTCGTAGGAAATCATTCTGACCATATTTTCTTTTTTGCAGAGATGGGCAAGTTCATGCACGCTTGCGAAGGAGAGATGGTCTGCGAGAGCATCAACCCCAAGGTCCCTCACTTTAACGCCCAGATCTTCCTCGAGAATAAGGTGCGACCATCTTCCGAATGATAATTCACATCATCGATCCAAACAGGCTCATCTAACTGTTCCACAGACCGCTGTTGGCAAAGTCGACGAAGTCCTCGGACCCATCAACCAGGTTTACTTTACCATCAAGCCCTCGGAAGGTATCCAAGCCACTTCCTTTAAGGAGGGTGACAAGTTTTACATTGGATCCGAGAAGCTCCTTCCGCTGGAAAAATTCCTTCCGAAGCCGAAACCCCCTCCGGGTGCGCCCAAGGTCAAGCGAGCAGGCCGTGGAGGCCCAGCAAGAGGTGGCCGCGGTGGCCGTGGAGGCTTTGGAGGTCGCGGAGGTGCCCCGAGGGGTGGCCGCGGCGGTAGTGGTTTCGGCGGCCGTGGCGGCGGTGGCCGCGGCGGCGGCGGTTTTGGCGGCCGCGGCGGTACGCCGAGAGGAGGCGGTGGCTTCAGCAGTGGTCGGGGCCGCGGTGGCTTCAGCAGAGGAGGCCGGTAGGCTGTGGTTTTGATCAGCTCAGAGGAGGGGAGGTTTTCTTCTGTTGGACTACGACTCTGGCGTTCTGGTTTGCTTTGCTTTCACATCGGCCCTGACGGTAGGGGCTCGAGGCTGCATGTACATCATCCATTGTGGTCACCCAAAAATAGAGAAAAGTCTTGATCGTGAGCTTTCAGGAAGCGCACGTTGTGATGCATGCCACTTATCTTGGACGTGGATTATGAGTTGGGCTTGAGATGCCTTCGACGACCTTGCTACTCACGATCGACACATGTATGGTGCGATGCAGCAGTCCAAAAGTAACGCTGAGATAGGTTGGTGCCACAGTCGCAGCCGGTCAGCGAAGTATAGAGAGAATCAAAATAAGGCGTGTCATGATGGCGCATCGATCGGGTTGCTTATATTCAACCTCTCCCGATGATGCCGCTGTCCCCGATATGATGATGCCTATTCAACGATACATAAACACGCCTTCTAATATTGATCCTTCCTAACGCTTTTCTCCCAAACCGAATGAAGCTTATAATTCGGCTGCGTCGAGCTCCATTCACGTTCCTACGACAACATGGAAGACGCGACGCGCCAATGAAGTCATGGAAAGGGTGGCAGATATCACGATAGCAATGATGAAATCCTTCAGACAGCACTTTGGGAAACAGCACGCAAATGGGGATAGACTCCTTGGGACTGGTGATCTAGTGAAATCAGGCTAGCAAGCCGAGTACTGCTCCTTCGATCTTCGATATTTGTCGAGACTCACCAAACCCAGGGTTACCTGCGTCGCCTAGCCTTCTCGCGATTCGGCCACGCCCGTGGTTCCGGCGGCTCTCGCACTGGGAAATTTGCCAATTGCGCGGGCTCCATCTACAAGTGCCTCGAATATGGACGATACACCAGAGCTCCAGATTCAACGATCAGGACCTTTGACCCCTCCGAGAACCTAAGTAATCGACATCGCGTCTTACAGAGGGATGATCCCTAACTACTCGAACAACTTTTAGAGTACCCTGACTTATTCGATGCCGCTTAGAGGATTGCCTTTACCCAGCAAGTGAGATACTCTACGGAAGCAGCATCATCAAACATAATCCAAGAGAGCTGAGGACGGTGCGACCACACTAAGGAGCATCTTCCAAGCCATCTAAACCAGTCACTGCCACTTCCTGAAAAAGGCACCTTGGCTACAGCCGACATCTACCCAGAGGATCTCGCTTGTGAGTCGTCAGTCTTTGTCGGATTCTCACGTTCGCTGGCCTCTGTTAGGCCACAGCTCCGGCCCTGGACATCTCCGAGTCTTTCACAGATGTGAAAACCGGCCAGCACTTATGGTTTGCCGCGGCTTGAGCCCTTGCCGTGGGCATTTCTGTTCTACCCATGGCACGATTAGGTGACACATTCGAGCCCAAACCCGTTAATATTATTGGATGTTTCTGGCTCGCACTCTGAAGTTTTCTTGTAAGCTTCTCTCTGAACAACCAAAGGGGCGGAGGCAGCGGTACCATTTACTTTGCGCCATGCAGGGCACTCGCCCATCCTTTGTGTCCCCAACACCTTCTCTATTCTCAGGAGGACACTAGCCCCAGGCCACAGGGGGAAATGGCACTCTCGCTTGTCAGTGCCGCAGCGCCCATGGGCTTCGTTATTGGTGTGGTCATGTCGTTCCTATTCTACTTCAATGAAGCTTGGGAATGGCCCTTCTTTGTCGCTGCTGTCTGTGTGTCGACCGCAGGATTGAGCGGTTCTTATCCTCCCGCTTGAGGGTCCGCTCAAAACAACCTGCGCCAGTAGCAGATAAGTGCAATTCGATATATCGGGCGCACTACTCGGTGGCAGCGCTCTAATACCGACCAGCTTTGCATTCAACCAGGCACCGGCTGTATGTTGGCATACTCCATATTCAAATCGCCTCCTCATCAAAGGCATCGTGTTCTTCGTCGCCTTCGTGTACAACGAGACAATGGTTACAAGTCCATTGCTACCACTGGTCATCATTGACCCGCCAGCAATCCTGCTTTTTAGTTGCCTAATAGCGGCCTGGGATTGCTTCATCATCTGAGGCTTCTACGTTGTTTAGCTCCTGGAGCAGCTGAGAGATTCAAACCCGCTTCTAACGAGCGCAAGTTTCGTTTCTGTCGCTGTGGAGGCACTTGCTGTGTCATCGCTGCTCGCCTATATTATGCCCGGAGGTAGGTATGCGAAGAAATTGGAGAAGGAACAAACTTGATTCCCTCTTCCTGGCCAAGAGAGGGGGACAAAACAACTGCATACTGCCCATTTCTCGTGTCTGTCTTATCCTTCCTTCTGGCGTCCATCTTGATGGCCACGGCACCACCTGAGCAGACTTACTGGACCAGCGCCTCTGTGAGTAACTTGATCGAGCCTCTAGTCATGTTCATGGCGAGTCCTCTTGCGTTGACATTGTTGCAGGGGAATTTGCCAGATGACCATTGACGGATCGCAAGGATTTGGTCTCGACGGGATCCAGCTGCGCGATGTACGTTTCCCTAGGAATGGCAAGTTTGGTTGAGGTCCAAGTGAAGCAGGGTGATTCAAATGTCTTGCGCGGGTGTAGAGGGGCGCAATACTTTGGCATGGGACTTGGATGTCTAGGGGCGCAATTGGCAACGCCAGCCATGATTCAGGTGGCGGTTTTCAGGGGCACACGAGAACGTGTATAGCCTGAGCATTTGTAGCGCTGGAAGGAATTCTCGTAGTCTGATAGAGTTTGTGAAGAACAAGACGTGTTTAAAAACGGGCATGAGAGAGCAGATGAGCTACTAGTAGATGGGGCTAGGAAAAAAGGGGCTGCCGTCCGCGTTACTCGATCAGCACCATGTTCCCTCCAGCATATACCTTCGCCTACCAGAGAAGAACAGTGAAGAAAATTTGAAAGCAGATATAAGGATATCCATTATGGAAAAGAAAGACAAAGTTTCCTCCTTCATCACCCTAACCTTTCATGTCGCGATCAACTTAACCCATTCATTCTACCCATCTCAAACCACGTCCCCACCTTCCCCGCTTCCTCTGCACAAAATCATCGTCTCGGATTAACCGCTGCCGCATTTCCCTTGGGATATTCTCCAGGAATATGCAGGTTAGAGATTGTCGGAACGCTATCGTTTCTGACAGTGCCAGCGGTAGGGCGAATGGAAGATGATGGCTGCTGTTGACGAGGCGCTTCTTGACTCCTGGGAACAGATGTTGGAGCATCAGCAGCAAGGGCAGACGGCCCGTCTGGCGGAGGGGTTCTGTCGCTGCGAGAAACATATCCTTTGTCCATTCCGACGATGGGGATCATAGTAACACCATCCAGGTTTCTGCTACCCGATGCCGAGTATTCATTGGTTTGTTGCTGGATGAAATCGTTATTTGAAACGGCAGGCGAGTACTTTCCATCGCTGTTCATCCATTGGCCGTACTGACTGTTGCCACCGGGTGTCTCGAGAACACGGTCATGGTTGGCGGTAGAGACCGGTCTGGAATCTTCGTATCTGGCAGGTGTCGCGTGTTGGCTATGGGATTTCTGCAAATCGGTGGCGGGTACATAGACTGCCTGCTGTCCACGAGTTAAGGACTGCGATCGTCGAAGCGACTCGCGGGTATATGGGTTTACTCCGTCTTCTCGAGCTTGTTGAGTAACGACAGCAGCATGAGATGGGACCTCCTCCATGGGCGTCCGGTCCGTACCACCATAACCGTTCGGATGCTCAGTCGAGCCGTGGTAAACACCCAAAATACTGCCCGACAAGGTGGATGGTTGAATGGCTGCGTCGCCATCAGAGTTGTCGAATCCAGAACTCACACTAGAAGGCGAAAGAGGTGCCTGTAAGCCTCGCTGCGCGTTGACCTGAATGTCAGATGGGAACCGCCCACCTGCTTCCGGACGGCGGACGTCTTGCCTCTGGCTCGTGTTTGCTGCAACCGCTGCGTCCGCCGAAAATGGCTCATCATCATCATCTTCGAGAGCGCCATCGCTGCTTGTGGATCTTTGCGAGGACTGGCTCAAGCTTCGCACGTGTCCGCGGACGAACTCGCTCCTCTCTTGAGGGGATCTTTCAGTGAGAACCTTGATATCTTCGTACCAAGCCATCATTGTGTCATGGCTCTCGGCCCGGAAGACCCACGTGTGGCCACGATGCATCGATCCGGTTTGGCGACCCTTGAGGATGAACTTATTGGAGGATCCTCCCTCACTAGAGTGCGAACCTAGTTTCTGCTCTGGAAGGTACAGTGACATAACAGGAGCCTGGGCCTTGTCCGCTGATTTGAATTCATGAAGATGAGTTGAAGAAAGTACATACCTGTGTATTGTTAATATGACGTGTCGCAAGTTAATGTATTGCAAGGAACATGGGCAAACTCACCACCCAGCTGTGTAGCTCTTAAGGTACTTGCTCTTGCGCTCGAGGAGCCCCGCACGAATCTCCTGGCATGCGACGTGCTCTCTGCCAGGGTAGTGAATGTGTTCGGCAGACCGAATTGGAATATCAGGATCCACGAACTGATCGTCTTTTTGGACGAAGTGGGCCCACTCGTGATCTTTGGGCATAGAGATGGGGCCAGCACGGAGCTCGTCGATGGCGTTGTAAGCGGCATCAGACTCGCGCTTGAGGATGCCGGCGTAAGCATTGTAAGCCTTTTGGACTTCGCCGACTACAATGGCTTCAAGTTCGCGGCCAGAGTTCTCCAGGTTCAAGTATGCCTGGTGGAGGTAATTCTCCTCATCGATCTGGCGCTCAACTTGTCTGTCGACAGCAAGCCGCAGAAGATACGGGTCTTGCTTTCCAGTCGTCAATGAGGGGTCCAGATCAGTCTGGCCCAATGTGTCCTGCAGCACCCTAACAGCGCGCTTGGTACCATCCATCTCCTTGTCCACCGAGTTTTTGAAATCGCCCGACAAGTTCTTGATCTCTTTGATCTTCTGGTGAAGGTCGTTTCTCAACCCAGTGAGGGCTAGGATAACATCCTCCTCGATCTCTCTTGCCTTATTGGACTCCAGAATGGCGCCCTTATGGTAGCTACGCAATATCTGTAGAGCATCATCGATGCCACCAGAGCCCAGGAAGCCAGGGGGGGTCGAAATATTATTGGCGACGTTGGCGAGTTTCAACAGCGATTTGGACTTGTGCTCATAGTGTGTCTGGATTTCGCGATAATATGCAATGAGATCTTTGAGGATCTTACGCCATGCTGCAGCAAACGGTCAGTAACAGCAACGGAAGAGGTTGCGCAGAGAAAACTTGCACTGGAATCTGGCGGCCAAGGCTTCGGTCGGGTTTCCTGATGTGGGAACAGGGCAATGGAATGCGCTATGTACCTCGTCGGGATCGTTTGAAGACTGCAGAGCCAAGCTGCGTACGCTACCAGCCTTCATGCTTCTCCGACTGCTGCTGCGCTTTAGGCTGCCGTTCCTACGCAGCGAATTCTTCTTCTTGAGGGTGTTGTGGCGCGATGGGAGGCTCAGATGGTCCTCCGCATTGTTGGAGACAAACGAATTGGATCGCTGCATATTGGACGAATATCCTTCGATGATGCTACTTCCTCTTTGACTCGCATCCCATTCTTCTGTAAACTTGCCACGAGCAGTAGCGGAAGGGACTGCCAGGTTGTTGCTATGGTATGCGACGTCGCCTTCTGAAGGGAAGTGTTGCTTCTGATGTCCGGCGTGTGAGTTGGCCAAAGTGTTGTACTGCGTCTCTCGATCTTCGTCGTATCGTAGAGTATCAGTCTGTTGGGGGGTAGAGTAGGAGGCCGCGATGGGAGTCGTGGTGTAAGAGAAGGACTGGGGGGGTTGTTGAGAGAAATAGGACGAGGCGCGATTTGAGTTCATGGTAGTCGCGGTGCCGTAGCCAGCTGTTCCATCTACGTCTCTTTCACTGTCCAGTTCCCTCCCTTTCTCCCTGTACGAATCGGAGTCGGCGATGTGCGGTGCGTTGTTGGGCCTGGGCGTTGGAGAGGAAGACGCGAGCGGGGATCTAGCGGCCATCGTATGGTGGTCTCAAAGACACCAAGACACCTTAGGTGCCGGTGTTGGATGGACAAACCAGATTAGCGTAATGGCGGAGGTCGGTGGTGGCTTGTTGGACAGCTTTAGCGCGTCAAAGAAGCGGAAGTGGGCGACTGAGGTGGTCTAGTGTGTCCAGCGTGCCGTGTGTTTGACGCAATGGCAAGTGGAGGGCTCTGTCGGGCTTAGACCAATGTCGTCATCAGCTGCGGTCGAGTCGTAGTAACAATTCCCGATTCGGCTCAATGGAATGCTGGCTACCCTGCGCTAAGGGGAGAAAAGTGACGCTTCTTCCTCAGTAACCATGAACGGGTCGACGGGTACGTTTTCCCCAATTCCCACGACAGCTGCCAAATATCACCTACATGGTCATCTCACTTTACATCCAGCCCGACATTATGCCGGTGTTTGCTTCCCGCAGACTGACGGAATAATGGGAGGCCTCGTAACGAGGTCCTCGGCTTGCATCAAGTCTCTGGCGTTCCTGCTCGCGTTGCAACAGTTCGTGGGTATATATACCTGACAAGGGGGAGCAAGTACACACTTGCTGTCCCCGTCTCCAGCTGAGGTTTGCACTGATGTGCCCTGTCCAAAGCCCATGCCGAGCGGCAAGGTAACTGGACCCTGGATTGCGTCTGCTTTTGAAGTGTGTTCGCCTTAACCATTTATTCTCCTTGACAAATATTGACCTGGCTGGCCTATATAGGCGAACTTATGAAATGGATAGGTACAGACAATACCAGGTCAAAAGTCTGTTTGCAGCAAAAAGGATAACCAAAGAAAAGTCGAAGAGAGGACCCATTAGTAGCTCGAGGTCACTTCACAGTGCGCCACAAAGGCCGTGTACTTTGCTAGTCACAACAGATAAATACACAAGGGAATCGCTACGGCAACAAGCTATGTTCTTATGATTGAGACTGACTCCGGTATCACTAGTCTTTGCCACCACCCTCTGCACGTCAGGCCTCCTGATATAGATTGCCACCTTGCCCTGTCGTAATGAGCTTGAGGGCCGCCGCGGTTCCGATAAACAAAAATCCAAGAAACCTCACAGCGCGCATCAGCCTGCCGGTGACGTAACCCCCCCATATATGTTAACAGTCGTTGCTGAGATACAGATACAAGGCGGTCGGTCCCTCTCAAGGTCGCACATGATTACGGTCGTTGTTGCAGCATCACCATCAACCCCCACATGACATTTACGGCCTACCATTTCTCTCTCGCCACCCAGACACTAGATCCTTAGCCTTTTTTCTCCTTCTCTCTAGCTTACGGATGGCCGTGAACCCGTTCTTTATCGGGCACGAACCGACCTCTCGCCAAGTTTCTTTTCCGCTGTAATAACTACCTACCGTGGCAAGTGTGGTTTGGCAATGTCTGCTGCTGCACCGACTGGCCCGAGCAATACTAGCCCGGCCGGAATCCCCCCTTTTTTTTAGCTGAGCCTGAAAGCGCCATTCGACCAACGGCATACTAAACGTAGGCTAAACCAAGCTCTAAGAAGTCATGATCGTCATCGACCCCTCCTCCTGGCCAAGGGGTGCTGGCAAAGAGTGATTGCATAGCATCCGAGTTAGGCTTTGTTTCCAGTTTCTGACCAACTTTGGGGGGGGGGGGGGGGGGGGTCCGGGGTCCCCGGGCACTGCTCTTGCCTCTGGCAGCGCCTCCTGCTCGACTCAAAGACACAGGCCATTCAGAATACACACCACAGGACCCTTATATATATGGAAACATATATATTTATATACATTTTCAGTATAAGTCCCGAACTTCGCCGCGGCAATACCAACAACATCAACTATGATGAGTTGAATTGTTTATGATTTACGGGCTGAGTCACACCGTCTGGAACAACCGCCCCCCCCCCCCCCCCATTCGAAGCATCATTTATTTGGACCGGTAGGTCGCCTCCAAGCAATCATCGAATTACACCTGCTTCATAGGACCACATGTGTCACATGGCCCGAGGCAGACTCCTGCACGCCGAAAACGCGTGAAGTCAACAAGGTTTTGCACGTATGGCTTGCTTGATTTTATCAGTATCTACGTGGATAACGAACTTTATTGAAGAATCTGATTTGTAGAAAACATGCCGCAGGGCAGATGCTATATGCCGCATCTCAGCTTGACTTTTTTTTGTTGATACATTGGTGGAAGATCAACCAAAGACACCTCGACGGCGCACGCCTTCGCCATTCTCCCTATTTGTCCCTATTCTTCCTATTGCCTCCGCGCTTGGTATTCCCATACTCATTGCCCCTTCTGTAGACCAATTCTCCATATACTACAATGTCAACAGTACGACTAGGAAGGGAAGACTAGTGGTAATAAAGTTGGAACCACTTGATTTTTCCTTTAGCCAATGCGATGTTTGCTACATTACGAGGTGGTGGTGAGCGTGCTGCTGAGTGAGTGCACATGTTATTCGCGCGGAAATGCCATATGAGTGGGCAAAAGATCCGGCCGTGGTTCTACCGCTTATTCATCTCGAAACTGGTGTGACGATGTATCATACTAGGGGGATCCCTATTGGGAATCCAAAGCCACTTTGCTTTACCAATTATCTTTCACCTTGCTTCCGCTGCCCTGTCTCCAAATGCTATCCGAGTTGTGTTGTCTGTGCCTCTGAGTTTGGAGAACGGGATCTGATATCGTTCATCTCATCTCGATTCGACCAGAATGCGAGCAAACTCTAATTTGCCCTCTAGGTACTTTTCTTTGGCTCTTGCCTGCCATACTTCCGTCGTTAGCCACGATCAGAGCTCAGCCACCTGGTTGGCATGAGACCAAGTCACTCGTAGAGATGCGCAGCAACAATGTCCAGTCAAAAGTATTAGTCTTGACAGGCTGTTAGGATAAAGCCTACAAACAACACGCCGTTCTTAGACCAAAACGATGTCGCCCATCGGAACCCAAACGCCCCTGCCATGCTATCTATGACCGTGATCCAAAAGCTCGACGCTATCCCGATGGTCGCGATTGTCATGCCTCTTCAAGCTTTCAAGCCCAACTCCTGCCATGGTTGACAAACCAAGCAAACGCCTGTTCCGTTCGTGTCATCATTCGGTCCGGTCATTAGAACCGGAACCAGCCAGTACACATAACTTTCTCAGCCATCAGGCGTAGGAGAATTATCCGCCACCGATTCGATGGGTTTCAGTTTTGTCCGCCGCCGTGGTGGCGGCGCTTTGGGTGGTATCTTCTTGTGTCCATTGAAATGCAACGTCGACGTCGGCCCGACAGGAACACCGTGTCGATGTTTCGGTACTTCGGGCAGCGGCTTCTTCGGCCGCACCGCGTCTGGTCCAGCCTTTACCTCTCCCTGCTTGGCTTCCGCGTCTGCTTCGGCCCTGCGACTCGGGGTGATAACGCCGGGTTTCTCCATGACGGCCGCGACGTCGACCACACTAACGCTGCTGGCAGTCTGCGAGCGAGAGAGACTGATGCCCAAGAACTTTCGAGCCACCTCCGCCTCACCGGAAGACTCCTGGTCGGTCAACCATTTCACTTTGGAGACTCGATCGACCAGCCTCACTGTAGTCTCGTCAGCGGGCGCAAAGTGTGAGTTGCCGAAACCGCCTAGGATTCTCAAGACCTTGAGGATCTCGCCGCGTTTGTAATGAGGCGGATGGCCCAGTTGCGTGTGCGCCAAGAGCGGGTATAAGACGCGAAGGTACGTATGGCGCAACGATATCTTCTCGTCCGGCAAGTCCATCAGGTTTCTAATGATAACATCGAGGAGAACCTTGAGGTCGTTGGTATAAAAGTATTCGTAGGTGGCTTTGGTTGTAAACAAAATGTAGAGGAGTTTGAGGATCAGGAGCTGCAGAGATGTCTCGGTTTCGCGATTCAACAGCAGAATGATATTCTCTCCGAATGTGCGGAATGAGTCGCCGTGTAGACTAAGGCACTTGATGACCCTGTTCGTGAGGGGGGCGTTTGGGGACGTGGGGTCGGCGGCGACGTCGGTGGACGCGAGCATGTATTGTTCGTTCAGTACCAACTACTACAGGGTCAGATGCGAAGATGATGCACATGGTGAGCGGATACGAGGGAATGCATACCAGCACACGTATGATGGGATAGTGATACGGGTCGTGAACGTCATTGGAAAGCTCCTCGATTGTCTGGAAGAGATACGCGATGAAGCCGTCGTCCACCTGCAGCAGGTCGGCTGTGCGCAAGCGCTCGATTCGGGACATCTCATACATCAGCTCGAGTAGTAGGCGATGTAGCCTCAGGTCCTTGTCTTTGCGACCGTTGATCAGCTCGAGGAGGCGAGGGAAGCATGCCTCCTCGATCATGTGAGAGTACGTGGACTCGTCGGCATGGCCGTCGAGCAGCAGAAATAGCACGATGGCGTGCAGCGATGAAGGGTCATCCTCCTGAAGCAAACTGTAGATGATTTGGGTCCGGATGTAGTCCTTATTGTCTTGAAACAACTGGCATTGCAGCAGCTTCTCGCAACAGATGGCGACATCGTCCTCAATTTCGGGAAACTTGTCTCTGAACCTCGAAGTAAGGTATAGCCAAGCCCTTAGGGTCTCGTCGATCAAATCGTGCGATTGGTATTGGGTCGTGACGACGTCGTCGAGCTCTGTATGGTTGGTGTATCCTGTCAGTTGCGAGGCTCTAGAACCACATCTCGCTGGGCGGCAACTTAAGAGTAAAGGGAAACACCATCGACAAGACGAGACGTCGGAGCGGAGAGGGGGAGGTTTGAATGGATTGGTTGACTGACCTTCCCAAAACTGGTGTTGGGTTTCAAGGGATTCGTAAACGTCAAACTCGGCCATGATGCTAGTAACCACCGTGGATTGATGAGCAGAGTGGTCTGCATCACTGTCGCAGGGCAACGAGCGACTGCTGCAGAGGAAGACAAGGAGAAATATTTGGAGAAATGAAGATGAGGCCGGCTGGAGTTTCGACTCTTTGGGACTTGATACAACGCATGGCTTGCCAACAAGGGCCCCCTCTTGGTTGGGGTTCGGGGTCTAACTCGGGACAGGTCAGGTCAGGTCGAGGCAATAGGTGCAGCGCAGCAAGAGTGCAAAAGGTGGGGGAGGACGACCACGGGGAGCGGTAGGACGGCAGAGGTGGGGCAGTAGCGGTAGATGGCACCAGGCTGGTTACAGTGGAGGGAGGGCATGAGTGAGGGGCGGTTCGGTGTATGAGTCGGTGAGTGTTCAGCCCGACTAAGCTCTGTTGTCTTGTACAGGTCTAGAGGAACCACCCCGCCACCCAAGTAAAATAAATTACTGCACTTACCTAGGCACCTACTGGAAAAGGATTGTCTGTGTTTGCAAATCTTACGCCAAACCGTAATCGGGCTTCCCCCTCCTCCGTCGCGAACAACTTTGAATCCGGCAGCCGCACCACCTACACAGCATAGGCATAACGAGCGCGTTCAGCTGAGCGGCCACCGTCCGTCACAGCGCGTCGCTTTGGGCCCCTCCCATCACTGCTCGTGCCAAATGCCGGCGTACAGATCAACGTTGTTGTCGATAAAAACAATGCTCTGTATCGATACTATGAGCTCTATATGTAGTGTGCATGTCGCCCTAAACAGCTGGTTTGTTGAACAGAGAGGGTATTTCCTGCCGCGTAACCGTCCTCCATCTTCCCGATACCCTCTGTGCATTGCGCCAGAAACGCCTCTAAACGAGCCCATCATAAAGAAGTCCCAACCATAACATTCGTGGTCTCTTACTAAGACTCCTCCTCTAGAGCCGGTCCTTCGCCGTCATCATAAACCTTGACCTTGTCGGCATATTCCAAAATGTTGCTGACGACGTAGTCCGAGATCGTATTTCCCTTGCCCGCCGCGATCCTCAGGATGAGCTCATTGAGATGCTGCCGCCCGAGGATGTCAACGTGGTCTGCCGTCTTGGGTCCGCCTCGAGGGTTGAATCGCTCGGGCTCGTGCTCCATCTCGACAACAGTCACTTTGGCACCCGCCGGGTTGTACCGCTTGTAGTTCCATCCCCGGTTACACATGTAACCTGTACTGAGCAGGTTCACCGTTCCATCACCCTCGCCCATAACGACGCCGTGGTCTACTTCTCCCTGCGTGAGAGCCGTGTCGATTGTGATGTTCAAGTTTGTCAGCGCCGGCATTTCTGGTGACCGGTAGTAGTATCCCCGCTCCGTGGGCTTTCCCACGCCGTAAAAGCAGTAAATCTTGAGACTGGGTGCCAGCGGCAGTCGTGTCTCCAAAGGGTTGATCCATTTCTGAGGATTCTTTTCGTTGGCTTCAACCTCGGCTTCTGTGTGTGCTACGCCGTGCGAGTATGCCTCCTTCACCTTCCTCGAGTACCACTCCTCGGTTGTATTGAAGAGGTAGTCCATGGCCGACTCCACAGTCAAGTTTCGATCCGGTGTTGTCCAGTTCATGCCGCTGCGAAAGTTGAGGAGAGAACCATACGAAGAATCCTGTCCTGGTAGGTCGTCTGGGGCCCAAGTAGAATTGCCCCAGACAGCGTCCCCGCCAATGGGGAGCATTGACGAAATGCCGGGCATCGCGCGAAACAGCTGCGCCCGTTCGTCTTTGCTCAGAAACTTCTCGAGACCGTAAACAGCAAATGCGTTGAGCTGCGCCGTGTCGCGCATTTCACCCGACAATACGGCTGTAAGGTCCTTAACGGCGCCGAGCATGCATCCGCTCACGTTGATCCATGCCTCGACATGCCGCTCGACCCAATCGTCGCCTCCCCTGCCGCCAGTCTCCGACGCTACCCAGTGAAAGAAATAGAACAGAACCTGTCCGCCCATGCTGTGAGATATCAGAACAGCTTTCTTTCCCGAGAACTCGTGTGCCGTCTCAATATAGGATTTCAGCCTCGAAAAGTATTGATCGCGAATCTCGAGATTTGGGTAAGCCAAGCGCCAGTCGTAGGCTGCCGTGAAGGAGTTGGTCGGGTCGTAGCCTATCGACGCTAGGTTCTCGAATATTTTGTTCCAAATCCAGTATCCGGTGATGAAGAAGTCGGTTGCGTCGAAGCCCTGGGCGGCTCGCAGTTTGATATGCGGAGGGTCAAGGCCGGTTTCCTGGTCCAACATGATGTGTCTCTTCCAGTTCTCCTTGTCCAAAACCAATGCTCTCATCATACTCCAACTGCCCCAGAGGCGTTTTCGGAAATATTGACGAGAGACGTTGGCGGTACCCCAGGATTCGAGGCCTGTGGAAATGACGCCGGGGACCATTATCATTGGGTGATGGGCGTGAAGACCCTCGGCGCGGGCCTGTAAACCTACAGAAAAGGCATCGTAGCTATCGACGAACTCGCGCTCGCCTTGCTTCACAAGCAGCCAGGTTAGTTCAGGCCAGCTAGGCGCCAAGTCCCCCTCGAAGCTCATATACGAAGTGTTACTGACCACAAGATCCCGCATATCCTTGACCAACCCGGCAGGCAGGACATCAAAAAGACTATCCATGCTGAGCTCCCCAAGCTCGGGGAAGTCTATGAGATCGTTGCTTTTTGCGAAGAAGCCGGCAGCTATGATGCCGAAAAGGCTCCCGAGCAAAAAGATGGCGCCATTGCGGCGCTTCCGTGTCTTGGGCTTCACATGGTGGACAACGTGGGTGGTATTCTCCGACTTTTCGGGGCTTTCGTCTCGAGGAGTGGATGGTTCGCTGTCGACTTGCGGATCGACGGGAAGCGCTCGGCGCCGAAGGGTCGAAGAAGACATGGCCCGCCGCAGTAGTTGTGAGCGCGCGGACGACACTGACGGGCTGAGAACGTTAGCTTGTGCGATCAAAGGTTGTTGCGGCCAGGGGAGGCCAGTGTAAGTGAAACTGGACAGTATCAAGTAGCTTGTACCTGAAAGTGGAATACGAGGGCCTGCGGCGCGCTCTGAGGGGGATGGCTCGACACTTATTAGGAAGGTTGAATGGGCGATGTCGTGCCAATGGGCCAAGCAAGGGGTGTGCAGAGGGGAAAGGGAGAAAACAGGGGCAGAAACAGAGAGGTGCGTGAAGCTTAAATTCGCCATCCATCAGCTAGCAACGGAATGGCGACGCTCGCGACGCTAGCAAGACTGAACTTGAACAGCACACGGGCGAGTGTCCAATGCACACATACAGTACAGGTAGTCGAGGGGAACTGCGGAAGCCGACGGAGTGCCGATAGAAGCAGGGCAGAGAGCAGGGTCTGGCACAGAGCAGGGTATCGGGAGCTCGGGGGGTGGGATAGGTATTGAAGGCGGCCGAGGGAACGACGAGATGGGCGGGGCATGGCATAAAAACATTAAAATGAAAGACCCGTAGGCGTGTACCTATGCGCGAAAAGGCTGCTGGCCCCTGGGAGCATCCGGCGTGACGTCAATCTCCTGGTGGTCCCGGCGTCTTGTCTTTTTGTTCACCATTCGCAGCTTTCAACATGCATGTTTACAACAAATACCTAGGTAGGTAGGGAGGTATACTGCAGATGGGCAGGTACCGTTTCCGCCTTGGGCACGACTGACTTCACTGGAATGAGGGCTTGCGGCCATCCGGCAGAAACCGCCCAGCACGTACTAATCTTTCCCATCTGAAAAGGCCGGAGAATACTTCCGTTCCAAACATTGGATCCGAAAGCGGTCAGCAGGCAGGCAGGCAGTCAGTCAGTCGGTCCCCTTGAGCGACAGCAGAGACACCCATGTGATAGCCACCTTGGACAGAATCAAGGAAAGCACCTGAAATGTTTAGATAGACGTGTAGGGTTCAACACGAATATGCAAACGATGGATCGAGCCGCATTGCTGCAGGTTGGCATCCATAAGCGTGACGGTGTTTGGGACCACGGCATCGGCGACGACCTTATGATTGAGCAACCCGAATTGCTTCCAACCTCAACTCGTCATGAGCGCTTTGGCCAAAATACCAAACCGCCTGTCGCTGGACATTCTCCCTCCCGGTTTGGCACTTTCAACGGCCTCGAGAACCACCTAAGAAAACATAATGCCATGCCTGTCACGTTGGCAAGCAGTGTGTACTTTTCATTCTCTACTAGACAGAGGTCCAATAAGACGGCGCACGAGGCAGCACAAGGATCGTGCTTCCCAGGTTCCCTGAAGAGGGTTTACATAGGCAATAAAAATCGTCGTGGCCGTTTGGCATGTGATTGTGGATGACAACTCAGCGACACTGGAGGGGAAGGGAATTGGTTGCTGTGTGGCACTTGGCTGACAGTGGGAAGCTCTGACCACTGATTTCGACGAGGACAGGGACACGGACGTGGAGCAAGCAACAAGTCCAAGAAGTACACTCGTTGCAAGACATCCGATTCACTTTTTCGCCCGCTACATACATACACGCCGTCCGTCACTTCCTTCTGCAAACGCTCAAGCCCGCGATCGTGGTCCCAACTCTTCGGACTCGTTCCATCTCATCATCCTCAGCAGGTTTGCGGCAGAGCCGCGCCTCTGCATTTTCTTTTCCCCTTTCTTCTTCTTCTTCTTATTTCCCCCCCCCTCTCTGTCGGCGCCCTTGTTCGCCGGGGTTTTCACTCGCAGCTTCTGCCCCTCACTTTTTTCCAGCAACCTCTTCACATTGATTTCCGTTGCGTTGTAAAATTGTCATGAGTTGAGCACACCACTCGTCTGCCGGTTTAGGCTTGTCCGCTACTCTTCACCTATTCTTCTGCATTTCCTCGTCTCTTTCACAGTGCTGCCAAAGGAGCTGCCCTCTCTCCAAAGCCAAGCCGCCAGCATGGACATTTCCAGCACCACACATCTACCGGCGGATCTGCAGTATATCCAATACGAACACGGTCTAGAAGCCACATATCTACCCGCCATCCGCTCGCTGATCGCGAAGGACTTGAGCGAGCCATACAGCATCTATGTTTATCGGTATTTTCTCTACCAATGGGGCCACCTGTGCTTCATGGTACGCAGCTTTCCTCTCATCCAGCCACTCGGCCAGTATCGTGTTGCTAACTACAGTCCAGGCCTTGGACCCCGTCGACGCATCTCTCATCGGCGTGATCGTGTGTAAGCTTGAGGTTCACTCATCTCACTCGCCGCCGACGCGCCGCGGCTATATCGCCATGTTGGCTGTCGCCTCCCCGTATCGCGGCAAGGGTATCGCTACGGCTCTCGTAAAGAGAGCCATCGATGCCATGGCTCAGAGGAGTGCCGATGAAGTCGTTTTGGAAACCGAAGAGACCAACACTCAGGCCATGCGCCTGTATGAGCGGCTAGGCTTTCTGCGCTCCAAGAAATTGCACAGGTATTACCTTAATGGAAACAGCGCCTACAGGTTGGTCCTGCTGCTCAAATCCATCGACCCGGACGCTGTCCTCGAAGACTCAGATGGCCAGTCTCCGTGACTAGAGCATGACTCTGAAGGTATGCTACTCAAGTTCAAAGGGCTACCGGAGAGCGTTTGCATCGTCATCTAGGTAGCATTCGGACCAACGAATAGGTGGTACCCCGGATAAGGACGGTACGGCCAGAAGCCGCGTCAATAGCCCCGGAGCGGTGGAAGGGGCTTTTTTCCTTCTCCTGGGTGGGGCATCCATCACCTTGACTACACGACAGCAACATCGAATAGCATAGGGAATGGACATACGTTCTGGTTCTTGAGCACATTCTAAGCTCAACCTAGGCTCAATGACGGTAGCGGAGCGAGGGGTATTTCAAATGGGAAATACGGCATAGGGTGTTTGGTAGCTTGTTTTGCGAAACACAGCTTAATATTCTGATAGCACATGCATCCTGCGAGCGTACCGAGTCGATACGAATGCCGACGCGCATACACATCAAAACAGATCAGAAAGGGCATGTATAGAGCTCAGGGCAGTGTTCCTGGTCCTCCTTCCATCTAGTTGCTAACTGACCATGCGCGAATGGTTCGGATTTCCTCCTTGATGTGTTTTATGAGTATAGAACTTAACCAATGCAATGCTTTCGTCACCACATATGGTTCTTGCTCAGGAAGCAACTTCCCTATTAGCATCGTTGATGATCCCTTCCGAGCGGCGTTGTGTGACCAGTGGGCAGCGGATTTCATAAAAGATCAGTGGAGCTGTAGATGGAGGCTTTGACATCCCAATGATTGCCGTAGGCGATACCCAGGTATGTGAACGCATCTCGGAGCTTGTTAGTTTGAAGATATGTACAACAGCGCCAAAGTCAGTATGTACGCACCTGGCTTGTAATAGATGGGACGTCCCATAGCCTCGATCAATTTCAGCTCCCGAAGCTTCTGTAGAACCCGAGTGACATCTGCCTTGTCACTAAAGTCGGCCGTGTAGACGCACACAAGCCGGTCTTTGCGTCCGGTGGGGTCGTTATACGAGTTCCACGGCGCCACCTTTGCGGCGATTCCCAGCTCGTTGTTAGCCGTAGCCCTCGCGACAACGCGCCAGACTTCGTCAACGTCCTTGGGCTGGCAGAAGAGCATCCACTATTGACGAGGATCAGTCATTGCGAGCATTACACCACCGAGATCATGGAATGCTTGCCTTGCCAGCCTTGATCTTACACGCATGTGCAAGACCCAAGATGTCCTGAATGGCCTCCTTCTTTTCTAGACCTATCTCTATCATCTTGGCCGCCATGGATTTCTTGGTGGTGCTAATGCCTTGCTTGAATTTCAGCAAGATGTTCAGCCTCTCGATGCCTCCTTCGATTAACGTATCGAGCCGGGAGCCCTCCTCCTCGGGAGCCTCATCCTCATTACCCCTACTGCGCTGATTTTGGGCTTCAGATTTGACTTTGCGATCGATGTACGGATTACAGATGAAGATCCAAGGGAGACGATCGTCGTGCTCGGTTGTCCCGGGAGGGAGACGAGCAAGAAAATCGTCGACTGTTTCTGTCAACTGCCACGCGTACGGAACGCCTGCGTATGGGTTGTGGAGCTTAGTGCTGTCAAGAGGCTCCTTTTTCACCCTTCGGTTGATGTGGACAGCATTGAGCTCCTTCCACCATTGAGCCACATTGAAGGACGTGACCCGAGTTTCGAGTCCAGCTACCGTCTCCTCGTCTCCTGGCTCACGAGTCAGCCATTTAGTGCCGGTTCATTCAGGTCTCGACACAAACCGTAAAAGTCCGATTCGTCCGAGTCCATTCCGACGGTTGATTTAGTCGCCAGGCGGGAGATGTGATCGATAATTGAGGCGCAGGATTGATGACTCGTGTCTTGCTGCGGAATTGTGGTGTACGGAATCGTTTCAAAATACTATGGAAAGGAAAGGAAAGAGCGCCCTAAGTCGGTGAACCTCTCTCGATGAATAAACATCCGTACTCAGCAAAGCATCAGACGGCTGCAGAGTCCTATGTCATTGCGCAACGATGATGTTACAAGTTCCTTGAAGGCCCACGGATATCGGGAAGATGAAGGGAGGCTGGGTGGAATTGCCGTCAGGGATAGCGAGGACCCGATCCGATGAGCGGCAGCCGCCAATGCCGGGGTATAAGTTGCGGGACCCTTCCGAGCTCCCCGGAGCGCGCGGCCGATCCCCTCCCGGAAATTCTCTGGCCACCATGCTCATACTTTCTTTTTTTCTGGTTGGTGCTTAGGACCTTGCGCCAAATCACACGTTGGGCTTCCGATGCAAAAATCCGATACCAACACCAAGACAACCAGGATCGCATCGCACCGCACGTCTCCTGAGACAACGGTGACGTATTCAGCCGACATCGAAGGCCAAGAATTTGCTCCCCTCCTCCTACTTCCCCCTCTTTCTCTTTTCGGACCCGAAAAGAGAGGAATTGCCACGGACGAGGAATGAGCCACGAACGAAGCGTCGCTGTTGCGTCCAAGCAATCTCTTGTTCTAGACTTGCCCCCAAGCTGCATCGAGTTTTGCCCGGCGCACCCAGAGTATTTCGTGGTTGGAACTTACAACTTGGTGAAGGATGAGGAGCCACCGAATGAGTCGGAGGATGCAGGCTCCTCCGTCGCCAAGAAGGCCCAAAACCGCAACGGTAGTCTCGTTGTATTCCGACTAGCAAACAGCTCAATGTGAGTTGGCGAAGCCCTTTACACATCGTGGCATGAGATTTGACTTCCTTCTAGGCATCATGTTCAAACCATCTCTCACCCATCAGCTATTCTCGACTTGCACTTCTGTCCCTTTCCGAGCCGGCATGACATCATGGCCGTGGTCTCCAGCACAGGAACGCTATCCATATTTCGATTGAACCCAGATGCAGATGCTTCAGAGCCACTCAAGCATTTGGCCACAAGCAGAATCTCCGATGTCCCTGAAGGTATCCTGTTTCTCTCGGGAGTTTGGGACACTAACAACGCATCGTCTATCGCGATTACAACTTCTGCTGGCGAGGTGCGCATCGTGACGCTCGATACCTCATGGCGAATTATCGACGACGACGACGACGACGACTCGGGGCCCGTGATAACGCATTCTCTGGAAGCCTGGACGGTAGCATTCTCTCTTGCCGAGGTCCCATTCGTGGTTTACTCTGGAGGCGATGATTCTGAGCTCCGGTACGCATCATGTACGCACAGTAGCGAAAATGGCGAGAAAGACGGTGTTGGACTCAGGACCTTGAACCCGCCTCTCAACATTGGGGGTCACGGTGCCGGTGTGACGGCCATTTTGCCAATTGCTGCCAGACTGACGGACGGCGCGAGGGTGCTGGTGACCGGCAGCTACGATGACACGATACGGATTTTTGCCGTGCACCCTCCGCACGAAACGTACGGTCTTCGCAAATTCAAGAAATTAGGGGAGACAGGCCTGGAAGGAGGCGTCTGGAGGCTCAAGTTGGTCGAAATGCAGGAGAGGGACGGCTGCTGCTGCCTGAGAGTTCTGGCGTCGTGTATGCATGCTGGCGCCAGAATTGTTGAGCTGGAGGGGCCATTGGATGGTGGAGAATGGGATATCAGGGTCCTGGCTCGGTTTGAGGAACATAAGAGTATGAACTACGGCAGTGACTTCGTTCCCAGGCTAGGGCAGGGCCGCCTCGAATGTGTGTCTACGAGTTTCTACGACAAACTTTTGTGTCTATGGGAGGTGGATATGATTCAAGGATAAATTAGACGAGGCGAATGTCAATATTGGACACGGAGCTTATGATCGCCAAGAGAAGGGTTCTGTACCTTGGTATGTAGTTATATATCTAGAAGACCGAATCACAGCCAAGAATGGAACTTATATTTGAAGTCTGCTTGCTTCCATTTCAGTACGAGAAACTATATTGTGCCAAGAGCAGTAAGCGTGACGACGCAGGGCTCTCACGTTGCAGAAACGAGACTGGTGGTAGATACGCTAGTACTTTGTGTAATCGTAAAGGGCTTGATCTGCCGTTCTAGAAGGACACGGCTGGGAGTTGGAAGGTCGATAGGAGCCTAGGTGTTACGAAGTCCCATATAATGCTGCCAATCGTCTTCAAAGTGATGCAAGGCCGCCAAAGCGACAACTGCTCGCTGAGGCATTCATATGAAGAGCCGTCAGCTTTCAGGATCAACTGGCTTAAATTGGACAGTCTCGGGATGAGGTACGGCCAAGACACCGAGTCCAAGAAAGGGTTGGATGAAAGGGTTGGACTTGTGGTATTGTTTTGGATGGATAGAAATGCAGTGGCGGAATGAACACAAGCTCTTGAGACGATGTTTTTTGTAGCCGGCTCCCCTTCCAGACAATACCTAGGTAGGTAGGGTAAGTAAAGCACGGATACGTCTCCGATGTCTTGGTGACCTCCTCTCACTTGGATGGGGAGGTGACCAGCGTCGCATTTACCTACCAAATATGAAAGCGGCTGCTGCGAGAATGGTCAAATGAAGGCCAGATACCTGATGAAGAGTTACTGTAGCCAGGGACGGGCACTCTCTCCTCATTCACAGTGTTGCGCTGTCTACCTGCCTCGCCTCGCATGGGTAGACAAGGAGTGGAGGTTCGAAAGGTTAGGCATCACAGGCAGTTGGGCCAGGGCCTAGCCCAGCACCAGGTACACGGTTCGCAGTGACCCCCCTGGCCAGCCAGCGGCCAGCGGAGAACGGGCAGCGAGACTTATCCCCACTGTTGGCCTGCCTTACGCAAGGTACCGACCGATTCACTTCCCGCCGCATTTATTTGCTTCCTCTCTGCTTTGGATGTTGCAAATCATGCTTGTCGATGCTTCTTCTGCTGCTGCTGCTCCTGTTACTGCCGAAATTGCTTCTAACTTCGCTCCTGCTATCTTATCGCGCGTCTACACGACTGCTTGGTCTTGATCTTGCTCTTGCCTCTACCGAATCCCTTCTAATCCCTACATCTCCGCAGCCCCGACCTCTTCCCGTGTGTTGGGGACAAGATCGAAGCAAGCACTAACGGGCGCGCCTATCATCTTGTTTGCTCGTGGAGCAGCAGGAGCTTCAGGGAAGTACTTCCAGATACTTGCACATCCTGTAAGACCTTATCCGCTGTGCTGCTCCTCCTTTTCCAACCGACTGCAGTCTTTCGCTAACTCTTGCATCTGTTTCTTGGGCAGCAGTTCTCACCGAGCCCGTGCCCCCCGATACTGCCTTCCACCTCTTCAACCTCCCGCCGTCGAGTCTCCGCCGAAACCACGTCCAACGTATGACCCAACATTGAGCCAACTGCTGGATAAGCAGCTTGTGAGGCTGGCGCTTCCTGGTGCACTGCGACCGGTCCAGCCCATCATGGACGGACATTCGCTCAATGGCGCATCTGCCACGGGCCAGAGCGCTGCTTCCGTGAACGGCGAGAATGTCGACATCATCTCCCAGATTCACCAGGCGCTCGAGGTCATACACAGCCCCTATTCTTCCAACGAATCCCGCCGAGACGCCCAGCTCTTCCTCGAGAACATAAAAAACATAGACGAGGCCCCCTTCCACGGCTTCACGCTTGCCTCCAACAAGTCGCAGTCTCCCGTCGTGCGCCACTACGCTCTGTCCCTCCTTGAGCATGCAATCAAACAGAAATGGGCCGAGTATAACGAACATCAGTCTATCATGCTGCGCGAGTGGGTATTGGGGCTCTGCCGCGACCTGTCAAAGGACGATCCGCTATACATTAGGAACAAGACGGCCCAGCTGTGGGTGGAAGTCGCCAAGAGATGCTGGGGCTCCGAGTGGATGGACATGGACGAGCTTCTGGTTCGCCTGTGGCAGATACCCGATTCTGCTGTTCATAAGGAGCTCGTTCTCTTCGTGCTCGAAACACTGTCCGACGAGGTGTTTAACGGCGACGACGCTGTCGTAGCCATGCGCGAGGGCGTACTCAGCAGGAGCTGTGTCGAAGTCTTCACCCCAGCCCCTGTCTTGAGAGAAGCCTTTCCCAACAGAGCCGCTGGCCCCGAGGTGCGCTTCGGGGAAGAAGGGTGGCTTAGCAGGGTATCCGAATTTCTCAGTCATTGCCTCAACGGAGACGCCCAAAACAACGACCAAATCCGCTCTTGCGCCGTGAAATCCTTGTCCGTCTTCTATTCCCTTATGCCCTGGGCCATTCCCAAGTCTGTCGCCGTTGCAAATTGCGTTCCCGTCATGTGCAGAGCCCTTGCGACTCCCGAAGTCTCTGTTCAAAAGGTAATTGCTTGGAACTTCCTCCATCGGTCTAATCAGTTCGAGATGGGCACTAGCTTACCAGCAATAGGCCTCCCTGGAAGCTCTGCATGCGCTTTACTCTCGTTCCAACTTCTCCGAGCAAGAATTCAAGGACCTCGTCGCGCCCATGTACGATGCTAGCTCGGTGGATCTCCTAAAGAGGCTCTTTGAATGGTCGGCCGTGGATGCCGAGGACATTGACGAAGACAAGTACCAATTTGGCAAGAAATTCTCAGAAGTATGGAGTACGACATGCTACAACGCGCAATATGCTTACTTTGAATGTAGATGCTATCTCTGCTTGGTAACTACCTCGACCGAAGGTTTTCTGCCATACCGACAAACTCAGACGTTGGCGGCTTTCTTAACCTGTTGCTGCTCACCGTACAGAGTCAAAGTCTCATCATAGCAATTCCTGTCCTGGCAACCTGGACTCGCCTCCTGAACAACAGGTTGATCGGACAGAGCCCGGCCAACAGCCACCTCGTTGGCCCGCTTCTTGAAGTCTGTGGCTCTCGCTTGATCAGATACGAGAATTTGCCCGAGGACACTCAAGACCCCACGTTTTTGTTCCTCATGGAGGATACCGACACCGTCCCCGAGAGGCATGCTTTTCTCGGCAACTATAGGAGGTACAGCACTCAGGTCATTGAGACTATTGTCCAGTTGAAGCTGTCTGAGGCAGTCTACCATGTTCTCGGTCAGGCAGAGCAGGTTTTGCAGCGTCTGTATGATGACAGCCCACCTATGGACGGTGAGTTTATGCATTTCTCATTTCCAAAAGCCAAACGCTGACCCTGTAGCCACGAAATATGTCAAGCATTCCATGCCGGTTTTGCGTGTCGATGCACAATTTACCGTCATTGAGGCTGCGCTCAAGGGCTACATGAAATGGAGGGCAAGCACCACTCAACAGAGCCTGCCAGACTATGTTTGTCACAATTGTTGTTTTCTCGTTCAGGATGATACTAATAATCTCAGGAACAACAGCGTGCCGCCTTGGAGAGAGACCTAGAATCCTGGTGCACCAAACTCCTTGAAATGAAGTTTGAGGATCCCTTGATCCGAAAGAGGGTTTTGCAACTCTTGGTAGCCTTCTCGACTACAGCGCTCGACAAGAACCCTGGATTCATGCTCAAGGTCCTTGAACACATTCTCATGACATGGCCCGCCCCTCAACCGGAGCATCGTGCCTTCAATGAGGCCATCAAAGACTTCCAGTCCGAGAGCATGGTGGAGCTGCAGAGGCTTGCGTCAAAGGTCCCCGACCACTTGCTTGCCGTGTACGATCAAATAGAGGCACGGGTAAACGATATGATCTCATCTGGCACGTTGGACGAGAAGCGCCAGATTGCCTATCAGAGTTTCCTCTTCATCATCATTCACCGGGCTTCCAACATCGACCCTGCCATTCAGGCTCAGCGCTTACAGGAGTTCATCAAGCCTGTTACGTCTTCGTGGCAGAACCAGGAACTCAAGAATTCACTCTCATCTTATTCAGGCTTCTGCGAGTTGATGGCTCTGGACAAGGCGAAGAGGTATCTCATGAGCCACCGTGTCCACGAGGTCAGAGACTGGGGTTCCTGCGAACTAGATGCCGAAGGCTTGGCTTTGCAGAGTGAGCTGGAAGAGAGACAAAAGGTAAGTGTCTGTCCAGAATTCACAAGGTCCAAAATGCTTACTTGTTTGAAGATGCTGCCGCTTCGGCCTACGAAGTCTTTCCTCTCGTTCTCAGTTGAGAAGTTGGAGAAGTCGTCTAATCCATTTCAGATATCGTATCGCTTGTGGAATGATAGCTTTCCCGTGATTCTGCCCGATCTTTTACAGTTTCTCAGGTAAAGATAACGTACCGAGTGTAGCTTCACATTGACTGACCAACTGCATAGCCATGCACACGCATCGCACAACCCGGACAACTGGACAGAACTACCTGCCGAAACTCGTTCTGTTGTCGGCAATGTACTCAGTGACCGATTCTGGCAAGCGGGCATCTCAGAGGGCAGCAAGGACGAGTTTTATGCTCGCGTCATGGACAAGAAAAATACACTCGAAGGGCTCGCTTCAACCATTCGTGGAACTGTAAGGTTTGTTAGGGAGACCTGTTACGCCATCATCTACTGTATGAGCCGTTTGGAGATGCAGTTTTACGGGTTCAGCGAGCTGCCTGGTCCCCTTGCGCAGGCCCTCTTTCAGAACTCTTTCCATCTCTCGGCACACCAGCAAATCAACCTCCTCAATCTTGTGAGATACCTGGTGGATGACTGTCCATTGGAGCAACGAGAACACTTCCTCCCCCCATTGCTGGCAGCTTGTTTCCAGCAGATGGATGCCAAGATCAACGCGGAATGGGAGAACCTCGAGCGCCAGCAAGTTATACAGGCTGCGGCAGATGCACTCACAGAGGAGATGAAGTCCGAAAGTATCTTGCGCCAGGTCACGTACACTGCGGTGATCATGGTAGCGGATTTCTTGGACCCCACGAAGAGGAGTAAGTCATATCTCTTCCACGCTGGATTTATCCTAGATTTTATGCCTTGTTCTTGTTTCCTCACACCAATTTATCCAAATCCTGTTTCCTCCTCTATTTGGTGTGAAGCCCCCCGAGCGGCTCAGTCTATCTTCCCTGCGTCTAGTATTCCCGCTTCTCTTCCTTGCCATTTTCTCAAATATTTTGGCCCGAGAAGGAACAAAGGGGGCAGGCATGGTACATTTGGTTCACATCTTACCGGGCGGGGTAGTAGTAAACCGTAGCTTTCTTTGGGCTAATACATGATCTAGATCCTTCGCTGCTGAGAACGCAGAATGGCCACGGACAGCCACAGAAATACCCATCGCTTAGAAAGTTCTGCTTGATGCAGTCGACCATCGTAGAGCCCCTGCTGCTCTTTTGCACCCACGCTATTCGCATGCGAGATACTCGATGCTGTAGCATAATCTTGCGAGTGTTCCGTTCGATTGTTCCAGACTTTTACTTGGCGGAATCGGTTTCGCCAAAAGCCATCCCGCAGGATGGGCTTGAGGCAGGACCGCCTAACAGGGACCCTCATCTTGACACAACGCCAATTTCCCCAGACGCAGCCACCGCCATCAGAGAATACATCGCATCAGATGTACTCCGGGCCTGCATCACCTCCTTCCATGAACCATACTTTGTAGATCTGCAGAAGGATCTGGCCTCATTGATTGCAGCTATTGTGGTCTATTACAGCCCAGTAACCAGCACCCCTCGGGATGTGCTCATGTCACTGCCCAACATCAGGCAAGCGGACCTTGACAGGCTGAACGAGTTCTCTTCTAAGCCGGCATCTCACACCCGTCAACAGCGTGCGTTGGTACTTGATCTCCTCAAGGACCTCAAGGGTGTGAGCATCGCTGAGATGGGAAAACTTCCCAAGAACAGCAGTTTCGGACGAAGCAAGAAGTCGAACCGCAGTAAAATGGCCCAGGAGTTCATGACGCCTGCTAATGAGATAAAAACGCGGGGTGGAGGAGTTGCCGACGCAGGACGGGCAACGCCAGACGCTCTCGAGGGAGTGGCTGATTTGTTCGAGGGCTAGGGTGACTTGTTGCCAACCTTGCGGAGGAGCGGATTCCTTGCAAAAGGGCCTGCTTACATAGGTAGGCCCTTCTTTGAGGCCTGTATTTCTCCCGACTTGTACCGCTCCTCTAAGGTACAGGTAGGGTTACGATCAGAAGTCTCACAGGCGGCCGTGGATCGCCATATTCGAGGTGTGGAATTCAAGAGCTATACCCGCCCAATGGAAAGATCATGCCAGCAGGCATGTCGGCTGGGCTATGGCTCAGGGGCAGGATGGCGTAGAACTAGCATAGAGACATACTACGGGCTAAACGGGCTGGAGCTGATGTTTCAGTCCAGGTCTGAAGGAGATAAAAAAGATACCAACGTTTTCAAAGAGCATCCTGATTCTTCATCGTGCTGCCGGCCTCTTCAAGCCCTAAAGCATTAGTGTCTAGTGCTTCTTGTCCATACATCTATACGGAGAGATACAAATGCCAGACACGCAAGTTTCACTTTTCCGACAGTGCCATCGGTGGTTGAAATACCTTTGATCTAAGCCTCGAGAATTTACTGAACTCCAGCCAGAGCGAAATAGCAGGGGGTTAAATCGGCGACGTAGGTTCCGCATAACCAATAGTCTTTGGAGAGAAGTTCAATAAGCACAATGCCCACAGACATACCAGGATGAAACTCTGCGGGAATTGCCCTTTGCCCTTTCAAGCAGCACTCGCTGTTGTAGTCGCTCAATAGCAAACGGGGGCCGAGATGGGGACAAGTCAAGTAACTGCCGGTGCATGTTACATGTACACGGTAAGAAGACAGGTCCCCAAACATTTCCAGAGTCATACAACTTTTGGCAGGATTGGGCGGGGTGTTTTTGTCTGGCTGAATCAAAGGAGGAGGGGGTGGGAAGTATGCCACCCGGACCCCGATCTTCCCTCCAGAATCGCTGCACGGCCGATCTATACATTTAGACGACAATGACCGTCGCAGGACTGGGAACCATGAATCTCATGTCCGTTTAGTTATTTGTTTACTTCAACTATAATCATTAATATGGTGGATTATACACAAGGATAGAGGCGAAGATTCATGAGAAGAGCGAGAAGTGAGATTCATAATCCGTGTGCGTTGACCAATCTCGAACTTGGCACGGGATTGGGACAGGCCATCTCTCAGGAATAGAGAAGGCATGCGTTTGTGACAAGCCAGTGTGGCAAGAAGTGTATATTTCTGTTGATACCTTCTTGTCATCGAAGTCATCCATCCGCTCGGAGGACGTATTAACCGGGTGAAGGAGAGTATCAACCTGCTTTACTTACCTGCTTCTCCTCCTGTCCCTGTCATCTGGCCGAGGCATTGACGAGACGGCAGTGTGAGACAAGAAAAGCAGGCCAACTCAATGGCTTGCCACACCTACACGCTGCAGGAGCATCATTCTGCTCAGTGCTGACTGAAGACTATGTAGTAAAGGCGGTTCGTTGCCGAATAGGCACTGTGCCTGTGGTCCCCGTTCCATCTGTGAAGGAAACATTGCCCTCGACTTCGGTGTGGCCCAAGATTGTCCCATCGAGTCGGGTGGTTTTGAAAAAGGCATCACTCCGCGATTCTGAATTGACATACAAGGACATTGATCGATTTGTTTGCGAGGAGAAACTGAATACGGTGTGACGCTGGCTTCCCGTTGCTACACGTAGTTGTAAAAGCCCAATGTCCAAGACCGAACAGGACCAACTGGGCCACCAATGTATGTGTTTTGAAAGCCTACAGTAGTTGTTCTGGCACTGACTATCTGCGATTTGGGGGTAGCCGCATGTCCAACTGAGAACAAAATCCGGCACGACTGATGGGTGTGATAGAGGGCCACCTCAAGGGACGCACTGCATTAACAGGGCCCAATGAATCAGGTGCTGGAACCCAGTGAGCCAACTAGTCCATTGATTCGAGAAGATGTACTAGTAACCTGGAGTGAGTGACAGCCGATCGTTGTAGAACAGAGTGAGACAAGTGTCCTGTAGGTAGGGTGCAGGCAGGAGTAGTGTAGGTACTGCGACGCGGTGTGCTGGGTTATGGGATGAAGACGCTGCTGTATCGGCAGATGGTCAGGACACTGAACCGATTGACTGCTGATTTGACCCGCAGTTCCTGGAAACTTGGTCTCTTATTCACATGGGAGAAGCTGGTCAAGGCCGACGGGTTGAAATGCCTAGTCAGCCACAGGTTTGCACAGGCGCAAGCAGAGCACCAGCTGTGCAGCTGCCCTCTGAACAAGCGTTCTCTCCCTCGCAGTGACCTAAGCTGACGACAAGTGCATACTCACGGGCAGAAAAGAGACTTCGGGAAAGCGTTGTTGGGCTGAGAACGTTAACGCATCCCTTGCGGTAGAAAGTGTCTGCACTTCGACCGAGGCGATTTTCCTTTGAATATTGATATGGCGTGTTTGGCTTCCTCTCTGAGCTTCAGTCTTGGGTTTGGTCTGTGCCGCGCAATCCGCAGGAACAGAGGATCTCATTTGTGTGTAGGGAATAGAGTGATGTGTGTAAGAATAATAGTACAAGACAGTGTCCCTCTAATAAACTAGAGGATATGCTGTCAGCTGTGTGTACACAGCACTCGACGTAGTAGAGGGAACAAAGCGCGTTCCTTACGCTGAAGCACCAGAGCAGGATATATACCGTAGGTATGAAGCTTTATGATAACCAAGTGCGGTTCACTAGGCTAGACCAGCAATGCCTAGTTACCCTCGCAGACTGAGGACATTATGATTGGGTGGGTTGGCTGAGCAGACATCGACATCCATCCACCAGTATCCGTAGTTGTTGAGGTTGTGCCGGCGGTGCTTCCCGTGTTGTTAGACTGTTGGGCTTGCGAGATCGTGAAGGAGACCTGGCGGCGGATTGCACCCGATGAAATGGAAAGGTTGGGGGAAGTATCAGTAATGGGAAGTGGATACAGCCGCATCTGTCTCAGTGAGGCGGCACAGCGGACGACTAACCGATCCCATGCACATGGTACACTACCAGACGTATCTCTCAATGACTGCCTTACATGAATCCTCGTCCTGACCCTGTCGGACCGGGCGCCTGAACTGGACCTCATATCACCAATAGGAAGGGGAAATGGATCATGAAGATCATGGAAGTCCATGTAATTGCCCGTCACTCATCACCGCCGTTGTCGCACCAAGAGGGGGGATTGAAGAAAGTGGACGGGAACGAGAGGCTTCAAAAGACAGTTAGTTGGGTTTCTTGTGTCCCGTACGCACTGGCGCAGTGGTAGCATCAACCCAGCCTGTTCAGACAAGGAGGTTCGAAATGCAAGATTCATCGAAAAGTGGGACACATGTGCTCCTTACCTATCTACTACGTAGGTAGTTTACCAGGTAGGCAGGTAGGTATCTGTACATACTCCGTACTTACAGGTACATCAAGTAAGTACCTTACCACGGTGTGCCTCACAACGGCCGCCTCGCGAGGTCCGTGTGCCGAGGACCGTGCGGCGCTCCCTGACCCGATGACATGTAGGTAGCCTCCAAGGGTTCTTTACATGCGGGCAGTCAAGTCAGGCAGGCGCTAGGGGAAAGTCTGTTTCCCACAAAACCCAGTTGGACATTTAACGCAAGCGTTTCCGGAAGCCAGATGAGTTTCTCTCTGTCAAACAGTCTGCGCGTACTGTGTAGAGATGGTGGACTATCAACGGAGAGGAGCTTTGACGGGAAGCCGGAGCCGAACAAGCACACAATCGGTGGTGGGTGGGTGGGTTGGTGCGTAATTGATAATTGCGGGTGGCATCTCTCTTTCGTTTTTGCACTGGGTAGGGTTGTCAACCCATTCGTTATGTGTAGATTAGGTCCGCTGCCGTGCCTTTGGTTTTCTGAACAGCCGCGTTGGACCTGGTAAGGGGAGCTTGCCAATATGCCATGTCGTCTTGGGGCGTTTCCAGCCTTCCATCATGTTTGCTTCTTTGTCGAGCCATCATCACCGAAACATGTAGGGGGCCCCCGACTCAAACAAGTTGATCCCCCTCCCCATCCCTGGTGACCCGGCTTGGCCTCGTTTTGTCCTGTCTTGGATGAGATTGCCTTCTTTGCCCCGTTTTTGGCTCGCCTGTTTTCTGCATTGCCACGGCTCATTGATAAATCAAGAGGGGGTAATATCAACCGCCGTGTGTTTGTGAGGGGACGCATCCAAGCCCAATCGTCTGTCCATCTTGGCCCCCATACTGACAGGCAGACACAGACAGATAATATACCCATCTAGTGTAGTATTCTCGCAGTAGTGTACACTACCTACCTTGCCAACCGTACGAATGGAAACGCAAGTCCAACTGGCGAATGTACGTACCCACTCACTGCTGGGATCGCGGAGTTGCCTGTCGTTGCCGCTGTTCATTTTGAGTGTGCGGTGAAACCGTCCAAAGACCAAAGACGGCAGCGCTAGTCCGACGCCGTCGAGGCAGGGCTGCCGACTCGCCCGCCGCCACCGACCAGAACTCTGGAGACTGGGTCAGACATCCAGAACTCGTACCTGACGCATGCAGCCAAAATGATATCAGCCAACGCTTATAGGTAGTTGTATCCGTATACCGATACCGTATACCGATACCGTATACCGATACCGTATACCTACCGCCCCCGGTTTCTTCGGTTCCCCCTCAAAGGCCACGCTGCCTGCTTCAAGTCTTGGTTAGGCTAACAAGTCCAGATGAGATTGTGGTCCACAAGGCTCAGATCGCCGAGGTCGGGAAACAAACAAAGCCCAAACCAACGGCAAGGCAAGACAAACAGAATTGGCATGTATGTACACTGTCACGGTAGCGTGTGCTGTACCTAAGTAGCCAGTACCTACGGTACACTATCTAGTGTACTGTAGGTAGGTAGCAGAGGACAAGGGCATGGCATGGCGGTTATGGCGAAAGCATGGCAGGCGCCATCTGAGCTTCGAGAGACTCCATCGGCTTTGTTCCTCCCCAGTTCCCGATTCCTGGGCGCATTCTAACGTACATGAAGCGTATCCGTACACGTCACGTACATCTAGCAGACTCGGCCGGGTTCTCTTCCCCTCGTTGTCACGCCTTCTGTGAGAGCTGGGGCCAACACTCAATTACCTCTGATTTATCTTGCTGAGGGGAGAAATCTCGTCTACTACTCCGTAAACATGCAGCCAAAACCTCCATCCAACTGCCGGGTCGAACAAATTGGCTCTCAGCGGCAGCGGTGTCTGCTTCTCTGGTGTCTCTCTCTCCCTGCACTATTCTTCTCTTCGGCCACTGACGTTTTGTCATCAAGTGTCGCATCTGCATGTCCGATGTCCACAGCCCAACGTCAAAGCGGCTGGCTGCCCTGCTGTTTCTGTCCCGCCCCCGCCCCCTGTTCTGCTGCATCCTCCTGTCCAGCCCAAGCCCCTCATCCCTGTTCACCCCCACTCCCCACCTGTGGCTAAGAAGCCGTAAAAGCCCATCACCATTGTTTCCGCCTCCCCGTCCTAATGAAGGTAACGCAACGCCCCTGGTATTGGCTGGCACAAGCCAAAGGCATCGTAGTACTGTAGGACGCGTCTGATTCGGTGGAGATATGTCCCAGATCACCATTGTTCATGGTGACCTGTCCGTCGTCTTCTTCTTCTTCTTCTTCTTCTTCTTCTTCTGCTTCTCCACTTATCAGTTCGAAGGGGGGTATCTGCAGGATACAAGTGTCGTCGTGTGCCTGACCAGCGTCTCGAGACTGTCTAGACCCTTTCCAACCGGGAGCTCTCTATTTCCTTAACACGGTATTACAAGAAGACCAGCAAGACCATACCAAGTATTGTACATGTTAAATCCGAAAGAGACATGCCCACTCGTCCCCTGTCTTGGGCGGCGTTTCCCGTCTTTTCGTGCCCCACCTTGATCACAGAAACAATGGGCACAAGCGGTGCCCCCAAGTAAAGTGATACAAACAATTATAACAGCGTCCAATCACCCGCTCGCTCTACCTTGGCCTTTCTGTTGCTGAACCCCAATTTCTCAACCCGTCCATGTCCTTCGACGAGCGCTATTACCTCCTGCAACATCAATCCCATCTTGACACTTCAGGACCAGGGCCACCCTGGATCGTCTAAACAACGGTCACCCCCGGACGTGCTAGGGAAAACAGGGCCTGTTGAGACTCCCGACTGCGCCGAGTCTCAAACACCATCGGCGTGGCTTGGAAGCCTTTCATCTATGCGCTCGCCGGCCACTACCTGACTTTCTCTTTCCTATCTTCGTTCCTCTTCCAACCCTTCAAATCCCCATCTACGCCTGGAGGCCACGCATAGGACATTCTCGGTCTGTTCTCCTTAGTACCTAGTCACGGGCTCTACTGCTATACGTTGACTTCGCGAAATCGACAAGGCAAACACTGGTTCTGTCCCTGGCTTCTTGCCGTATCTTGCCACATTGTCATTCTCTCTATCATCTCAACACGAACACGCGGCTCCCGGACCCGACACTTGGTTCCAAACACTCACATGGTCACACTGGCTGTTTCCCCTCCCCCCCAGTTGAGCAATTGTCACCTCCGCACTCCAGAATAAACCGGTTGCCTCCGGGTTTCACATCCTAGCAGTCTTTGACCCAAACACCGCCAGTCGATCTTTCACGCTCACCCTGATCGACCGTCGGCGTGCCTCATCATACCTTAAAACACAATAGAATAACTTCACAGCTCTTTCCACCGAGTGAACCTCCCGGCTACCTTTTGGCTCCATCTTCGCCAGGTAGCACCTTATACCTTATAGACGCCCGCCCGCCATTCTTACTTGAGCTATACGGCTCGCTAGCTACAAAACACTCAACTCGGCACCGCATCGATAAATTCGACTCGAATCGACACCATGGTTTATTGCGGAAAGCCCTCGAGGGGCTGTCAGATGTGCAGGACTCGCAGGATAAAGGTAAGAGAATTTGAGATACCGCAACGAGGTTGCTTGGTAGACGGGAGCTGCCTACTGACAAAACTTCTGCGCAGTGTGACGAGACAAAGCCTACATGTAACCAATGCGCCAAATCTCGTCGTCAATGCCCTGGCTACAAGGACGAGTTCGACCTCGTTTTCAGGAATGAGACAAAAGCCACAGAGAGGAGGGCTCAGAAGGCAAACCGGAAAGCACTTGCCCAGAAGGGTAAAGACATCGAGTTGCCCACGCCTGGCTCTGACAAAAGCATCTCGCCCATCTTAAAGAAAGAGTTCGATCCGACTATGGTGGTCCTTCCTTGCTTGGACATTCCCGTGGAACAGATGGCCAGCTGCCACTTCGTCGCCAACTACGTCCTAATACCCAGACAGGGCAGCACTCGTGGCTTTATGGAATACCTGTTGCCGCTACTCAAGGTCGAGCAAGGGAACCGGCATCTGCAGCATGCCTTCAACGCGTGTGCACTCGCATCACTGGGAAACCGCCCCAACGCTCTGGCAACTGGATTGAGTGAAAAGGCCTTGGGTCACTACACTAAGGCACTGGCCGAGACGCATATCGCGCTCAAGGACCCTGACCAGTCGAAGACGGACGCCACTCTAGCTTCTGTCCTCATGCTGGGCCTCTTCGAAAATATGACTGCTCGCCAAATGGGCATGTTCGCTTGGGGTTCGCACATTGAAGGCGCCATCCAGTTGGTCAAGGCACGCGGTCGCAAGCAACTCCGGACCAAAACAGGTTTGCTTCTATTCATCGCCGTTCGGACCCAGATGATCATTCATACTCTCAGCACGGGCACAGCACCTATTATGGGCGTCGAGTGGTGGCTTAGTGACGCTGTTAAAGACGAGTCCGCTGCTCACTGTCAGAGACTCAACATTAAGACGGCTGAGCTACGCGCCGAAGTCACGCGACTGATGTCGACCGTGGCCCGAAGCCCAGAGAACATCGACATTATGCTAGACATGATCCGCCGGGCACAAACCGTCGACCAAGAGCTTGTGAACTGGATGAAGAACACGCCAGACTACTTTCAATACACGACAGTGGCATGGGAGGACAACGTTCCTAACGGAGACTACGCCAAGGCCGAAGTGTTCCCTGGTCGGGTGGACGTATACCAGGACTTCTGGATCGCCAGTGTATGGAACATGGCAAGGGTGTCCCGTCTCATCCTCGCCTCGGTAATCGTTCGCTGCGCCGCTTGGGTCTGCTCGCCGGTGGACTACCGCACGACGCCTGAATATGCAACGGCGGCGCGTACTTGTGTGGACACCATCAGCGACATCATCGCATCAGTACCATATCACTTGGGCTGGCACCTAAAGAGACCGGAACTCCTTGAGAGAGCTAACATCTCGGGCTTCGCCTGTGGAGTAGAAGAATCACAGAAAGGTCTGCCGGGATACTTCCTAACCTGGCCTTTGGCATGTTTGCATGGCCAGGACTACACCACAGATGCTCAACGAGCCTGGGTGGTCGGACGCTTGAAGTTCATCGGGGATGAACTGGGCGTCAAGTATGCCCATATCCTGTCACAGGTACGCCACAAGAATCATTGCCACGTCAAGAATCCTAACCAACACACGCGACAGATGCAAGTCCGCATTCCCTCAATGCTCATCAGGAGGGACGGCCTGATGGCCACACCTTACCCGCAAGCGCACAATTTTGAGAAGCTATTGTCTGCGAGGCTTGCGCCACCATCGGCAGGCTACTCGATGAACCCTTTGCAACAGCGCGAGGCTATGCAGAAAGAATTCGTAGAGAAACACAAGGCTGAACTGCTCGCCAAGGCCACCGGGACTGCTGGGCAGGCGGGACAATGGGTGGTACAAAATTGGCTAACGGTGCGGCCTGGGGGCCAGTGAGCTTGCCCACAGGAGCTCGGCTTGTACGGACATCCTCTTGATGGTGGGAACACGATATGTCGACAGGAGTTCTACAAGATTGTTAGTCATCCGAACCCCTGCGGCGTTCGGTTCGACAATTATGATAAGGGCGGAACGGAACGGGAAACAGGAGGAAAGTATGCGGGCATTGGCGTCGCGCATCCTCGGAGATGAAGACGGGGCAAAGCAAAAGAACAAGAAGAAGAAAAGAAAAGAAAAAAAAGAGGAATTACGGAATACGGCTTCCTAGGCCTTGCGTTAGGAACGGTGACAGCCGAGTGTTGACGTTGGAGGGATTTGATACCACGGCGTTGGATTGTATTTTTGCTCGGTTCACAGTTGAAATTCGTCTCACGTGTCACATACTCTGATCGTTACCGAAAGGCATGTGTTCTTGTTGCATTAAAGACATACCTAACCCAGTCTACGTGTCAAGGAGCAGCGATAATACGGACAAACCGGCGTTTACGTGTACAAATCTAGCTTGGAGGTCATATCCGATGTCTTCTTGCATTTGATCTGTAGTTACTTGCAAGTATGAAATTCAACCCGAGGATTCCGGTGCAAGCGGCTGGGTCCGTCTCTGGCCGCCCGCTTGTCGCCCTGGCTGCCCAGAACCACCGGATAACACACACACGCACACTCGAGCAACAACCTTGACCACGCCAAGACCGCCCAGGCCTGCATGGAAAATGTTCCGGCAAGTGCCATCCCAACACTGGGGGCAGTTCGGCGCTCGAGCGATGCACGTTGCCCATTTCCCCTCTCCTGCCACAACCACTGTAACCATCGCAGGCTCTGCCAGGGTATCTCCATGTCTGCCTACCCACCGCGTGCGCTCACTTGCGAGTTTCGCATCTCTTCCGTCACTGTAAGCAGAGCCAAGAGCTGTTATTCCGTCGCGTTGTTCTCGATTTTCTTCTCCGTCTTCGCGCCCTTCGCTATTGAGGTGCTAGTAAAACTCGCTCCATAGTCGAGACTGGCACACCAAAGGGGGACGTACGGCGCCCACTACTTGGTCTTCTTGATCTGGCCAACGGTGTTCCCGCTCAGGTTCCAAGCCTTGACAACCCAGCTCTGAGTCTGGTCGACATAGTTCTCGGTCGAGGTGTGCCTGACGCCGACCCTCACGCCATCTTTAGTGAAGACAACGTTCTTCTTGCCCATGCGCTCCGAGGCCGACTCCTGAATCTTGGTGACGGAGATGTAGACCTGCCAGAGCACCCAGGCAACGCCCGCAAGGAAGACGACGGTGATGATGAGGGGGAGAACTTGACTGCGGGTTGCGAAACGCACACGGGTCAGCGTCCTACGTCTCAAGGATGATATGTGCTTGTTGCATGGCATGACACACTCGGAGGAGACTTTTCCTGGGGCAGATGGAAAGGGATTCGTTATGCGACGCGTGCAAAGTTGGCCCTGACTGCGCATTCGTTTCAATTGTTTTGTGGCTCGGGATGTCTCTCACCTAATAGTCGAAGGGGGTGGCGGATGCGCTTTCTTACCCCACGCCATATTTGCGATTCAAATTGCGGAGGTGGTAGGGCTCGATCAAGGGCCTCCAGTGTTTTGGGGAAATATCAAGCTCGAGGAAAGGGAATCAAACTGGCAACGGCGTCGATATCGAGGGGGCAGGGTGAAAGGAAGATCGGCAGAGAGACCCAGACCCAAGTAGGCGAAGGCGTAGGAGGGTATTGTAGTGTAAAGGAGGAGGGGGGGGCAGGGGGAACAACCGGTGACGGGCGAGACGGAAAGCTAAGGTACGTGAGGATGTAGGTAGTGTACGTAGCTTGGTTAGGTTGAAGAAGCAAGCAAGCCAGGACAGTGCGGTCCGGGTAAGACTTTGCGGACAAAACTTAGAGACGAAGACACGAACAAGAGGAAGTGTATTAATCAAGGCAAGGCAAGATAAGATGATCGAGGTACGGGCATTCGATAAAGCAAGGCGAGGCAACCTACATGTTTTACAGCAAGTAGATATATGTACTACACTGCCTCTGTCCTCCCACGCTCTCCAAGTTCCTAGGCATTCTTATAATATACACAATCTACCCATTTCAGCCACCTAGATTACCCACTCCGGGTCCCCTCTTCAAAATGTAAAATGCCCAAGAAGACTCTGAAGTACCGTCGCGTATGCACATGAATGAATGCGCCGAGTCGCGACGACACGCAATCGCGCAAAGGGCCCAGTGCTCGGCGCAGGGGAGTTTGAGTGGCCTAGGGGTAGTCGTGTGGAGACGCAAGTGCCCCAAGAAGCTAAGAACATGGACGGAAGGTGCCACCATCCGCCCGAGTGTTCCTTTTGGGTGTTGCCAAGCACCCCGGTAGCCCGCTCGATGCTGGAAACAACGGCACATTCATTGGAGGTGGACGGGGGATGACAGGCATTAACTGCTCTTTACACCCGATTTTCACGCTTGGTGTTGGAGGCCTTCTTGAGTTCCTGGCTTCACAGAAGATGTAGCAAACCACGCTCGATATGTGAGACACATCAGACTAGGAACCGACCATTCATTAGTTCCACCCGTCTCGTCGCGTTCGAATCTTGTCATGTCCATGAAACCCACACTAGATGCTGTGGCAATTTCCAGTATGGGAAGACTCGTTCTAGGAGCTTCATTGGGTGCCACGGCCACAATGACGGAATGCAGTGCCGCCCAAGGAGGACATTGTAACAAGCCCTAACTAAAGGCCCTATCTGCGTCAAGAGGTTTTAAGATGAGAGAAACCTTACTCTCCTCGAACCCCTCGGGCATTCCTCGCCTACAGTCCAGGAGGACGACTAATGGGTTCGTTATTCGGATGCTCGGTCGTTTGCTAAGCCCTGTGACGGTTGTTCTGTGCCGACAGTTTCTCGGCGTCTCTCACCTCCACTTTTCACACTCAAGTCAAGCCCAAGTCATTGGACGCTTTCCAGAAATTAGATAGACAGGGGGAAAGCTTCACCATTAAGATCGAGACAGAAGCCCAGCCCGCCCGTAAGTGAGGGCGCGAGGAGTGATGGTGCTCTGAGTGACTGGCTATGCTGGCACTCATCTTTCTCAATCTTGTTCCGTCGCTAGGCATACTAATGGTTTTTTTCTTTCTTTTCTTTTTTTCTTTTTTTCCCACTGTCTCTTTCTGTTATTCTTTCCATATGGACACGGCTTTATGATCTCCCGACATCCGGCATCTCTAGCCCCAGATGGACCGTGCACGACAACTGCCTACTCCAGCCACATGTTTTGAGCCCGCTACCAGCACCAGAAGCAAGGCCAACTAAGCCCTGCAGCGCGATAGAGGTGAACACCCACCCGCCCGACTTGAAGCTGGAAGGATTGCGGGTTGAACCACCTGTCCATTCAACTCTATCCCTAGGCTGCTCACTGCATCTCGCCTTTCTCTCCCTCAATCGCAGCCCGGGCTTGGGTATTTTGGTCAGCCTCGCCTTGACACACACGACTGGTTGCCGTCTTCCGTCACCCTTTACCATCTGGCTGCTGTGGACACATCTCTGTTGAGCTGCCTGCTGTCCTCTTCACCCCTCGCTACCTGACGCCGCTACGCCACGCCGCCTATTGCGTACCCCCAAAACCCGACACCGGCCACAGCCAAATATCCCGAAATACAAACCTCCATCTTGTCATCCATCGTGACGCCTGCTTGCTCGACACCCCCAGCGCAAACAAGAAGTACCACGACGTCTAGCCCCCCTAGACTGCCCACCATGTCGGCGCCGAACGACGGCTACGGCCAATACCCCTCGCAGGAACAGCCCTACGCCCACCAGCCTCAGGACGGTTATGACGCACAGGGAGCCCAAGCTCCTCAGCCGGCTGTCGCCGACCACGGCAAGAAGAAGAAAAGAGGCTATGCCACCCAAGCCTACGAGTTCGGAGCTGGTGCGAACACGGCAGCCGGCGCGCCTGCCCAAGCGCAAGCTGCCCCGTATGGCATGCCGCAACCTCAGGTCCCGGCATATGGAGGCTATCCCCAACCAGATGTCCAGCCCGCTGCCACAACTTATGGCTCGCCTCAGCCGCAGCAATACGGCATGCCGCAAACTGCTGCCGCCCCGGTCGGAGGATACGGTGGCTATCAGCCACCCGATGCCGGGTACCCTGCCCCCGGCGGCACTCCCGCTACCCCCGGAGTCGCTGGCCTCAACCAGCAGATGGCCGGCATGAACCTCGGCGGTAACCCTCAGCAGCCACCCCCCGGCCAGCCGGCAGGTACTCGTCCTGTGACCCTCAACCAGCTTTATCCTACCGACTTGATGAACCAGCCGTTCAACGTCTCTGAGCTAGATCTTCCTCCACCCCCCATTGTCTTGCCTCCTAATGTACGCCATCGCCTGCCCCACTCCTGTCGAGCTCTTTGTTAACATTTGGAAATGTAGACCAGCGTTACTCCCTCTCCCGATGCGAATTGCAGTCCCAAATACGTGCGCTCTACGCTCAACGCTGTGCCGACAACACACTCTCTCTTGAAAAAGTCGAGGTTACCCTTTGCGCTTGTCATTCAGCCCTATGGCGCTCTTCATGACAGCGAAGACCCGGTCCCCGTTGTGCAGGACCAAGTTATCGCGCGTTGCAGACGGTGCAGAACATACATCAACCCCTTCGTCACTTTCCTCGACCATGGCCACCGCTGGCGATGCAACATGTGCAACCTGACAAACGACGTGCCTCAAGCTTTCGACTGGGACGCTGCTTCTCAAAGGAGCACCGATCGATGGGGACGTTACGAGCTTAACTACTCCGTCGTTGAATTCGTTGCGCCCCAGGAGTACATGGTCCGCCCGCCCCAGCCGCTCGTGTATCTGTTCCTTTTCGACGTCAGCTATGCCGCTGTCTCCACCGGTCTCCTCGCTACCAGCGCTAGAACCATCCTTGACAGTCTCGACAGAATACCTAACGCTGATCGCCGCACGCGTCTTGGGTTCATCGCTGTGGATTCTAGTTTGCACTACTTCTCGGTCCCCAAGGACGGTGAGGAAAATGCTGAAACCAGCATGCTGGTCGTCAGCGATCTTGACGAGCCGTTCCTGCCCGTTCCCCAAGACTTGTTGGTGCCCCTGACGGAAAGCCGACAGAGCATCGAGGGTTTTTTGACCAAGTTGCCCGAGATGTATCAAAGCAACCAAAACAATGGCTCGGCGATGGGCTCTGCCCTTAGAGCTGGCCATAAGCTTATTTCGGCGCTTGGCGGGAAGATTGTCGTGCTGAGCGCTTCTCTGCCCAACGTTGGTGTTGGTAAGCTGGACATGCGAGAGGACAAGAAGCTACTGGGCACAAGCAAGGAGAGCAGTCTACTGCAGACTGCTAACAGCTTCTACAAGAGCTTCGCCGTCGAATGCTCCAAGAACCAGGTCTCGATCGACATGTTTCTATTTTCCTCACAGTACCAGGATGTTGCGTCTCTGAGTAACCTGCCGAGATACACCGGAGGTCAGACTTGGTTCTATCCCGGCTGGAACGCCGGCCGCCCCGAGGATGCTATTAAGTTTGCTTCCGAATTCAGTGACTACTTGTCATCGGAAATTGGCCTGGAGGCGGTGCTTCGTGTTCGTGCCACCACTGGTTTGCGCATGAACGCCTTCTACGGCAACTTCTTCAATAGAAGCTCGGATCTTTGCGCTTTCCCCGCCTTCCCCCGCGACCAGTGTTACGTCGTCGAGGTTGCCATCGACGAGAACCTCACTAAGAACGTTGTGTGCTTGCAGACGGCGGTTCTTCATACCACTTGCAATGGAGAGCGCCGTATCCGCGTCATGACGCTTGCTCTGCCTACCACCACAAATCTTGCCGACATCTACGCCTCGGCAGATCAGCAGGCAATCACCACATACTTCAGTCACAAGGCGGTGGAGCGCGCCTTGAGTGGGGGCTTGGAAGCTGCCCGTGACTCTCTCCAGAACAAGCTGATCGAGCTTTTGCAGACTTTTAGAAAGGAACTTGCAGGTGGCAGCATGGGCGGTGGTTTGCAGTTTCCCTCCAACCTCCGCGGTCTTCCTATCCTCTTCCTCGGCCTAATGAAGAACGTTGGCCTGCGCAAGTCGGCACAGATCCCATCAGACCTGCGCTCTGCTGCTCTCTGTCTGTTGTCAACGCTTCCCGTCCCCCTCCTGATGCAGTACATCTACCCGCGTCTCTACTCACTGCACGACATGCCGGACAACGCAGGCGTGCCCGATCAGGACACGAGCCAGATTGTGCTCCCGCCACCATTGAACCTCTCATCTGAACGTTTTGTTCCCTACGGCTTGTATCTCATTGACGACGGTCAGACCCAGTTCTTGTGGGCCGGTCGTGACGCAGTGCCGCAATTGCTGGCTGACGTGTTTGGAGTCGACGACAGGACCCAGTTGCGGGTTGGCAAGGGTGCGCTGCCGGAACTGGAGAACGACTTCAACGAGCGGGTACGGGCGGTCGTCCATAAAAGTCGAGACCACCGTTCCAAGGGAGTCGGTAGCATCGTCCTGCCGCATCTCTACATTGTCCGAGAAGACGGGGAGCCGAGCCTTAAATTGTGGGCGCAGACGCTGCTGGTCGAGGACCGGGCGGATCAGGGTATGAGCGCCGCGCAATGGCTTGGAATCCTTCGGGAAAAGGTAAGTTCCCTTGGCGGTTAGTATCACAATGATGAGGCAACGGCTAACATTGTTTTGCTTATCAGGTCGTAACTTGAATAAACAAAAAGGTCTGCTATGGAAGCAGAGTTGGTGGTGTTGTAGAGGACCTTTGGGGGGTGCTAGGTTTATTTAGAATCGGTGTGAAAATGAAAAATGAGATCGCATTAATGGTGGCCGAATGTTGTTTACCACTTAGTTGGTGTGTTGAACCTAGTTCAATATTTATAATACGCCGCGAATTCATTGTGGTTGCAAGCAACTGGAATGACAGTACGATCGAAGCGCAACCCATGACAAATGACAGAATCTATCGGAGAGCTTGCCCGTTTCTTGGAACGCCACGCCTAAGAGGAACGGGCTCACCTCCACCTCGAGAGGTTGATAAGCTTGGCCCTGATGACCCGTCACACACCAGAGCTACAAGAAGGGGGAGTTCCCTCTTTCTCATAGATAGGGAAGGACGGTAAAACCGGTAAAACGGCGTGATGTTCTAGTCAGCGGCGCCCTTCCTTTCTATATGACGGCCTATCGTGCCGTTCCGTATATTTCTTGTCTTTGGGTACAAATACAGAGTATAGTAATAGCCGCTAGTAGGTAGGGTAAGGAGATTAAATGAGAAGGGGAGAGAGGCAGGCTCCGCGGCAGGTTTCCTGTGCCAGGATGGTTCGGAATTTGGGTAACTTGAGATGAGTGAATAAGGCGGGTGGGCTTGGGGATAGTGAAACTGGTGCCAGTGAGAGGTGAAACACACGCGCCGAGGAGAAGAGAACTCCGGCTCAAGGACCAATGGTGGGCGGGGCTAGGCGCCGTTGGACGTGTGCTGTGGCTGCAGAGTGCTGACCAATGATGGTCGAGAATCGGACTTTGACAGTTGATTGAGTTATTTCTGATTCGCCACAGGGCAGTGTGCGCGTCTCCTTTCTGCTCGTCCAGCGAACCATCACTCCTGAAAACGCAATGCAGAAGAATTGGGCTGGCAGTATTGGTTGATTGGCTGGATGACAGAGAAGCAAGCCTTGCTGCCTCTGGAAAGAACATCCCCGATTAGCACAATATCTGATATATGCATACGCCAAGCTCCTGCTACCAGTCCGATCTTGACCTGCTGACTCAAGTACAGGTAGCCTTTGAAAGTGGGTAAAAGGTAGGTAATATCCATGAAACACAATAAGCATTGCCATCCGTATACTCACTTTGATTTACAGCAGATATACTGTTCATCCTACACCAAGCTTGTTTAGTGTCTCCAGACCAAGCAACAGGGTCGAAACGGGTAACTACGGCATCGGCATCGAGAGGTGTGATAAGACATGGGAGATCTTTGGTATACAGTCGCTGTCATACATGGGTAAAAGTCAGCTGGAACTTATCCTTCGAGAGTGGGGGAGGGAGAGCTGGGAGCCATATCGTCCATCTGAGGATTATCCCAATCTGAAGCCTCCCCGTGTCCCCGTCGTGCAGGGAATGAAGGGAAAATTTGGAGAAGCAACGATTCCATCTTCTGGCCTCGAGCGGCATCTACGTGATGGAAGCTTTGAATATATCCATTTGTTCCGAGGCCGCAATGCGCCCCTCGCTTGGATCAGACCGCGCCACTTGCCTCACGCTTCTGGGTATCAGGGCTGGGTTACTGAATAACGCACCCTGTCAGGCGAAAAGTCTAGATCATATGGAACAATCAGCAGACTGGTACTTATATTTTATCCGTGTGCCTGGATTCTGGAGATACTCGGTTGCTCCAGACATTGCGAAGGCACGGACTAAAGGGATTGTCTGCCATGGTCGTAGAACAGTGGTATTCGTCGTGTTGCCTCTGTACTGGAAGTAGCAGGTCCTTAACAGCATTAGCTCGATCGCTGCGGCCGAAATGACCTGCTATGTAGGTAAGTGGACAGAAGAGGGTGGAGAGGCGTGAAACCTGGCTTTGTCTGCTCAGCAATTGGCTTCGTGGGATGCCGGGATGACCTTGACAGGGCGCCTCTGAAGCCACCCTCCGTCGCGGATGAAAACAGGTTGGGATTCCCTGAGCTGTAAGTTCAGGTCGCTCCCTCACCAGCCAGCCGCCGTGGACTTCTGCTTTGTTTATTGTGCTTCGTTAAAGCACGGCGAAGTGGAAGCTGAAGCCAATGTGGACTTGTTAATCGAGACAACTGCATTGGCATGGGACGTTTGGCATGTTTCTCACAAACAGCGAATCCTCAACGACAACAAGCCTCAGTATAGAATGCAGCATCTCGTGTGGTGTATATGTGTGTAACTGGCTTGAAGCAACGGTCGAAACAGATCGGATTTGGTTCCCTTCATTGCCTTATACGAAGGCATCGTAACCCGCTAATGACCTGTGCCTTTTACAACATACTTACCTAGGTATCCAGGTTGGGGCTCTGGACCCTGATCCGATTGTGAATTGAGCACTGGTGGACGGGGGGTTAAAGATTTGTGGCCCTGGTCCTCTAGCGGGGTTTCCTGAAGCAAGCACGTTTCCAAACGAAGGTACCAGGACCTTGATCGGGGTGTTTGAACGGGCTCCAGCTCTGGTACCCATGCCTGTACTCCCCCCCCGCTTAGACACTAATTGTTCGCCATGAACCGCGTCCAAGGACGTAGCCCAGTACCTAGGGTATACCTTTCCTGAGTGACCTGCCCAGGACGCAAGATAGGTACAAGTACTCTACTACTAGTAGCTTGCTTGAGGGCAGGCAGGTCCCGCGACTCTGTGCCCCTTCCTCCCCCTCTCTGCTCTCCGCTCGCGTCCCCTTCCAGTACACTAGGGTGACCTTTTGCCAGATTGACCCCACGACATCAACCCGCGTCCTTCACCACGCGACCTCGCTTCCTTCACCACGCGACCTCGCTTCCTGGCTCCTCGCCTTCACCTCAATTACTTCTGCTGCTGCTGAACCGACGGTGGTTCAGACGGATATAACGCTACGTGAAATAACCCGGGGCAAAAAGAAAACCACTCCAGCAACACAACCAAAGGCCTGGCACTCCATCATCGAGTCACCCCAGACGAGCAGAGAGAGAGAGAGAGAGAGAGAGAGAGAGAGAGAGAGAGAGAAAGTGAGGGTCAAATCTGCAGCGGGGTAAGACCGAATACCTACATACCAGTCTGGAGCCTTGTCCTGTCCACCTTTCTTTCACCCTGCCTTGCCTTATTATCCTTAGCTTCGTCCATCCATATCATCGCAGACTCATAGGAACATCTCTTCTTCTCCAGCTTCAAGCTACCCTACCTCTCCTTTCACCGAACCATCGACACGCCTACTTCGCCCTGCTTTAACAGCACGCAGTCGTCTCATTGACTACCTACCTATTTGCCCATCGCACAATCTCGGTACGTACTTGAACTTTGTCTTCTCTGCGCCAGGTCGTTTCCCGTGTCCGCCGTCTTCAGCAAACACTATCGTTGTGTTGTCGTTGCTGCCGTCCGCTCGGTGCTTGCTTCGCATCCCTCATCCCACTTTACCCCTCCTGACCCTTTCCCCTTTCCATTTGCTTCCCCCTTCAGCCACGCTTCACTCTTGGGACCCGAAGATCATACAGGCGCATGCACAATCCGATCTCGCTTGACCAAGACGCACCCAAGCACAAGCGGTCTCGCCCCAGTCCAGGAGTTTGCAAAGCTTAGGTGCAACCACGCTGCTTGTCTCTAGGCCTGCTTCCTGTGGTGTGATCTTGTCTCTCATCTTACGCGCGCTCCTCGGGCTCTTCTCATCTGAAGTTGCGTCGCAAGTGGTGCTCGGTTCATCGCCCGCTCCCCTTTCCTTTTGCCTCGTTTCGTTACGTCGCGACCCGCTTTCCCTTCCACTGTCGCCCATTCGTCTTCTCCCCTTTCATCCGCTGCTCTCGCCTGTTGCCTTGATCCCCTTTGCGCTTTCCGCCCGCTCCTCTTCTGGAAGCCTGTCTGCGCTGTAACCGCCTGTCGCGCCAAACCTTCTCAAAGGCTCGATCGCTTTCGAGAAGGGCGAGAAGAACAAGGCGTAAGGGTCTGCTGTCTCTCCCTCTACTTTTTCAAAACCGCATTTGGTTCTTTTTTTCCAAAGACCTGGACGACCTGCCCTGAACGCCTCAACCCACCTATCCACACCATACTCTCTCCCTTATCCTACAGCACATGTTGTACCCGCATTTGTCTCCCGACCCCGTTCCGTTCCATAACCCAGCTGTTTTGGACCCTCTCCTCACCCAACCAACCTTGCCCATCCCGGGATACCTGCCTGTTCTGTCACTTGACCCGTTGGAGCTCCTTCCAGCTAACACCCAACTCTGCTCGCAGCCACTTCCCTGTTAGCCAACCCTCTGCACCGAAAACTTGCAGTAACCCGACAGCTTGTTCAAGAAAGCCGCCAACAGCCAAGTGCCACACTGGCCAAAGAAGGGATAGAAAAAGAAGAAGAAAAGACAACGAAAGGAATCAGAAGCTGATAAACTGCTTCTGCTCGTCTTCCACGATCAGAGACCCTGGACGTTGACAAGAATCAAACAAGCTCCCCGCGGGCCTGTGACAAGCGGACCTTACCCAGCACCCAGGGCCCGAGCGGACCCAAGAAACACGGCCCTCGCCCACTTTCGAACCTCCGACGACGACTCAGTCCCCTTCCACCCTCTCCCATCTGTCCCTCTTTGTCCCATCCCCCGTTCTCAAAAAATACTCACAAAAGCCGATCTGCCTGTATCTGTTCATTGACTGGACCGACCTGGCACCCTTTTCTTCCCTCCAGTCAAATAACAAAGTACCGCTGGTTTGCGAAGCTTTGTGTCCGAACGCCTACCAGCAGTTCCCCGGCCTTTTCTTCTTGCAGTCGTCCATCCCACCTTGTCTTTCGATAAGCATCAAACGGCCGCTTTCCCGCCAATAATTTATACCCCCGCAGACCACGATAACAAAGACTCTCCCCGCTCCTTACCGAACTACGGCTCAAAGCAGCAATTGTGGTTGTGCAAGACGGCCTTATCAGGACGACTTAATTCTCTCCCTCCCTGAACCCCCTTTTTCTCTTCTCCGCCCGAGGTAGTATCCCCTTCGCGAGGGACCCGCCTGTGGCATTACTTCGTCGACAAACCACCTCGACAACTTCCGCTCCACATCGATACCAATCGTCGCGCATCGCCAACAATGTCGCGCGCGAACCCCCCCAATGCTTCGGGCTCCCGAAAGATCTCGTTCAATGTGAGCGAGCAATACGATATTCAGGATGTCGTCGGCGAGGGTGCCTACGGAGTTGTCTGGTACGTTAGACCCCCGTCTTTAGTCACGTCGGAGGAGCCATCTCACTGACGGAGCACGCAACAGCTCTGCGATACACAAGCCTTCTGGCCAAAAGGTCGCCATCAAGAAGATCACACCCTTCGACCACTCGATGTTCTGCCTGAGAACCCTTCGTGAGATGAAGCTTTTGAGATACTTCAACCACGAGAATATTATCTCCATCCTTGACATTCAAAAGCCCCGGAGCTACGAGACTTTCAATGAGGTCTACCTCATTCAGGTAGGCAGCACTCTACACACTATACCTCGCGTAACTAGGACGATTGCTAACGGGCGCTGTCCATCAGGAACTCATGGAGACGGACATGCATCGTGTCATCCGCACCCAAGATCTGTCCGACGACCATTGCCAGTACTTCATCTACCAGACCCTTCGTGCCCTCAAGGCTATGCACTCAGCCAACGTCCTACACCGTGATTTGAAGCCTTCCAACCTGCTTCTGAACGCCAACTGTGACCTGAAGGTCTGTGACTTTGGCCTGGCTCGTTCCGCGGCCTCTCAAGAAGACAATTCGGGATTCATGACGGAATACGTGGCAACGCGCTGGTACCGTGCTCCCGAGATCATGTTGACATTCAAGGAGTACACGAAAGCCATCGACGTCTGGTCTGTCGGTTGTATTCTGGCCGAGATGCTGAGCGGAAAGCCCCTGTTCCCTGGCAAGGACTGTAAGTCAAATAAGAACCGTTTGCTATTGTGAGCGTTGATGCTAACAAAGGAATGCGACAGACCACCACCAGCTGACCCTGATTCTCGATGTCCTCGGTACCCCGACGATGGAGGACTACTACGGGATCAAGTCCCGCCGTGCCAGGGAGTACATCCGCTCGCTTCCTTTCAAGAAGAAGGTTCCCTTCCGCACCTTGTTCCCCAAGACATCCGACTTGGCTCTCGACCTCCTCGAAAAGCTCCTTGCTTTCAACCCTGTGAAGCGTATCACGGTTGAGGACGCCCTCAAGCATCCATACCTTGAGCCGTACCACGACCCGGATGACGAGCCCACCGCGCCTCCCATTCCCGAGGAGTTCTTTGACTTCGACAAGCACAAGGACAACCTGAGCAAGGAGCAGCTGAAGCAATTGATTTACCAGGAAATTATGCGGTGAGCAAAGGGGCCGGAGAAAACGGAAGAAAAGAACCAGAAGACATTGCCTGCAGTTGGTCGCACGCTTTGATGTGAGGAGAACGACCTGACTCATAAGGATGAAGAAGCCGAGAGACTCGCTGAGCAAAGCGGCTAAACCCGAGGGAAGGGGGAGAAGTGACTATAGATGATCCATGTGGGAAAGGGGAGGAGACTTGAGCCGTAAGGCCTGCAGAGGTTAGGAAATACACAGTAACATATGCGATGCCAGACAGACTCGGCCAGAGTCTGTCGAACGGATGGATAGGCAAATATTTATCTCGTCTAAACTTGGTCATTTCATACTTGCCTGAGCCCTTTGGCCTACCAAAATATCCCGTTCCGATGCTCGTTGCCATTTCCTGATGGTTCTGTGTGGTGGCCAAGCCGTGAGAATGCATCTTCTGCAAGATGCCAGTCCCCACTGGATGACCGAGATCTCGAGCGAAGCGTTCGGGAGACGGGCCCTCTCCTGGGAGAGGGTGGTCGACCCGTCTGTTTGTGGACTGGTCAGCCTCTGCCGATGACGACGTCTTACCATTATTTGATGTGGATGCAACCGTTGACTTCAGCCCCGCCTCCCTTGGCCTAGGCGATGAGAAGACAGGATGCAATCACGATGTTTGTGTGCGTGCGTGCGTGCGTGTGTGTGTGTGTGTGTTAGGGGAAGAGGGGACATCAGTGTTACTACTTCAATTCCAGGGTATCATTATTTCAACGTCTTTGTATCTTCGTAGCCCGGTTTCCCGATCCAGTCCCGCCCACCTTGCCTTTGTCAAAGCCCGGACAGGAGGTGACCGCTCTCGTCGCCCCCAGTATCCAGACGGAGGATATAGTCTGCGTGGCATACAAGTTGCCAAGAGCTCATGTCATGCGTATGCAGCCTCATCATTTCCCGGCCTTGCCTCCAACCCCGTTTGTGGAGTGCTGCGTCGTTCGTGCACATTGCCCTCCCCTTCGGCCTCGGAAACGCTCGCTCATCCCATGCTACCAGAGAGCGCCAAGTCCCAACACCTAATCCAAAGCGGCATCCGTATTATCTCCTGAGTGCCGCCGCGACCCCATGTTGCTTCGAAACCGTAGAGACTTTCCTTTCCGCCCACTTGTGGAAGCGGTGCTGTGGCATCTAGTGTAGACATTTCCGTCCAACGTTCTCCGCTCTCGTCCACAATTGTACCAACTGGTCCGTCTGCAGGTCGTTCATTGACTTGCAGTGTTTTCTTCTCTCTTCAAGCTCCAAGCACCCATAACTCAACGCCCAGCACGCCAAACTTCTCCCCTTCGTCGCTCAGGGGCTCATTGCCAAAGGTCTGGCTGCAACCGCTGTGGCCGCGGTTGAGACTGTCGTCTAGCCACAGGCCGTAATGGCCATCGCCGGCGCCGACGCTGAGGAAACCCGTTTCGCAGTTGATGTAGTAGTCATTAATACCCGAGTAGGGAAACGCCTTGAAGCGGATAGACTCGCTCGGGGCCGGGGACGGTGTCGGCCTGTCACTATTGGGGAAAGCAGAGCGGGTCGGGCTAGCCACGGTGGTGATACGCGTGAGGTTCGTTGTGTCGGCAGACGGCGGTGGAGGAAGGGGCGTGAGGATAGAGGCTCGCCAGAGGAAACATTCCCCGTTGCCGAAGTATTTGGGCGCTGGATGGGGGTACTCGGAGAGGTAGGCGCCGAATGTCTGGTCGAAGGTATTTGGTTAGCTGTTTGACTAGCGAAAACGTGCAGAGTGCGCTGGCGACGCAGCGGCACGCGATGGGGAAAACCATAAGAGAAGCAAAGGATTCTTGTTCAAACTTACGCCCCCGGCATCGTCTCTAACAACTAGCACGAATCCGACGCGCCGACCCTGATAGTCGGCTGCCTTCTGGTACAGCGTCGCCAGGCTGGCGCCGTCTTGCTCCAGGCTGTAAATCAAATTCCAATCCTCCATGATTCGCAGCCTCTCGGGCAGCATGATGCGGATCTCCTCGGCCACGCCATGGCTCAGTAACCGGGCACTCGGCGGCGTGCTGTCCTTGAAGCCATGCAGGACGATGGGATCGAGGGGCGGGGGGCGGAAGGGACTCGCGGTGCGTTTGATGTGGGAGGGGACGAAGACGCCGTGGACGCCATCCTTGAAAGCGACCCCGCCAGCGGGCTCGGTGTGCGCATGGGCGAGATGTGATGACTCTTGCGAGTAGCCGTTATAAGGATGGGACTCGGGAATATCTGAGGAGAAGCGGCGGATTAAGCCAGACCACATGGTCGTGATCATGGAATTCGAGAGCGATGGGGTGGTGGAGGAGTGTGTCGGGGTGTGAGTGCCCGAGGAAGATGGTGTTTCCGGAGGGCTCTGATAAGCCATCTTTCAACGTGATGCGTATCGAGATCGGAGGGGGGCGAGCGTGGTTTTAAGCGTGAGCGTTGAGGAAGTAGTAGGACATGTAGGAGAGGAGGTTGGTTTCGGTTGCGGTGGCAGGATGGGAGGCTTATCACTAGAGGAGATGCTACGTCTGGCTTAGGTGGCTCGGGAGAGAAGCGTGTCTAAAAAGGGAGTGCAGGACGGAAACGACCGTGGGTAGCTATCTAGGTAGGATGGGGTAAGCACGATGAATGAATAAAAAGCAAGAAGCTTGGTTGGCGGGCAGCCTAACACGGGATAGTTGACAAAATAGAAACGTGGCTAGCCAGCCGGCAAGAGGTTTGAAGTAAGGCAAGGTGAGAGAGGTGGTTGATCAACGGGTTCGGCCAGCGGCGGTGAGTTCGGATCGGTCCCGCAGCAGAGGAGCTGGAAAGCCGGACAGGCCAAGAGTTGCGTAGGTATGTGTACGTGGTGGTGGGGTTTCTCGGAGAGACGTCTGACATGGGAAGCAGGTCGTAGTACTAGGCCACGCTGGCAGGTTCTGCGGTTTGTCGTTGGTAAGGAGCAAGGTCGCGCGTGGTCTTTACCCCCACAAATGGCGCTATTGTAAACCAGGAGTGCATATATATCGTTGTTGACCCCAAGTGCGGCATGGTCTCCATGTTCTTCTACAGCGGTGGACTGACACTGACGTATCACCAGAGAGCTGATTGTCCCAAATTTAGTTTTGCTTATGGCCATTGATGCTGAATAGACGCCACGGATGAGGGGTAGTACACTACTGTAGCGTAGTGTAGACTCTCTGTATCGACCTGGGCAGGTACACTTACCTAGGTACCTAGGCAGTATGCACCCAAACCATTTGCTTGCTGGTTGATTGTCGCTGCTAGGCCCGTCCTTTTCCTGGACAAACCCTTGTGGCCAATGATGATGTTGCAAAGCGTAGTAGTCCTACGTACTGGCTGCGAGATGTCTTTGTACCGCTACGTGACCGTTTTTGTTACCTCGACTTGGGGTACCTGCCTGTCCATTACCAATAAGAGTCCCGTGATCGTCCCAAATTCATGCTTCTTTCCTGCCGGCTACCCCCCTGCCGGGCGTCCGGATGGTTGGTCTCGTCCCCGGTTACGTACAAGTAACAGCCACTTACTCCAATGCCCTTATGCTATGTTACTCTAACATTGCCTCATAAAGATTCGGCCTGCGCGCCCTTTCTTTTATCCAATTCCCGACTGATGAACGACATACCGCCAAGCAATTAATTCACCATGCATGTGGCATATGGGGAAATGTTTCATTTTCGTGGACTTGATATAACATAATCATTACCTTAGGACAGGCTTTGTGCTGTTCCCCGCCCATTGTACCGGCTTCTACTTGGAAGAGTAGAAGTTTAGGGGAGGACGGGTATATGGAACCTCGTGGCCAAGAGCCAACCTTGCTTCATCACAATAAACCAAAAGGACACAGACAGAATGTATGTGTGTGCACACATGCGTGTGCGGTGCACCTCTCCCCCCTTGAAACACCAAAAACACCATCATGCCCGACCCGGCTCTTAGCCCATTCCTTTTTCTTTCGTTGGTATCCTCGCTTGCTCTCCCTCTCTTCATCAGAAATGCCATCGGTGGCCGAGTTCCAAGGATGCCAACCGCAAAATATCGTCTCCCCCCCCCCCCCTCCAGTCGGCCTTTTCCAACCAACGTGTGTACAAGTAGTAGAAAAATGAGTTGTGGTACAGTATTGCTGGCAGCATGTTCATAGCGCCTTGCCGACGCTGTTCTGGCTGGCTCCGCTGGGCCTCCGACCAGGCATCCTCTGCTCTCCAGAGCGGTATCCTGCAACTGGGCTCTCCGTCTCATAGCGATAATTCGATCCATTGGAAGGCCCAACATCTGGGCCTGGGTCACTCCATCCATCCAAGCTCATTCCGCTGCTGTACTTGGAGCTGAAGCTATCAGTCCGTGTATGGACAGAGCCTGGGACCCGAGGCGCGCCGCTACCGGCTTGGCTGTAGTTGCTGCTTGTCTGCGTCGTGCGGCTACCCAATAGCTCGGGCCGCTCCAGATCGAACGGATCAGATCGGAATTTGTTCCGCCTCGTGGCGAAACTCTCCACGCTTTGCCCGGAGTCTCGATACATGGAGTCCAGACGAGGCGTGTATGTCAAGCCACTGGGCGGCCTTGATGTACCACCGCCAAACGATGTTCCACGAGACCGGCGCACGTCTGCGACGTACGTCGACGGCGGCTTGGCTGCTGCGGCCGGGGCCGAAATGGCGTTGACGTCAGAGAAGGGATCGCTGTCCGGGTTGGCCACCATGAGCGGTACTGGCTTTGCTGAATCGTAACGCACTGCATTGGCATCGGAGAAGGGGTTTGGGTTTGCAGCAGCGTTGTCGAAGTTGAGTCCAAGGCCTCCGAGGAAGTGGTCTGCAGAGCTGACGCTGGCATGGCCACGACTGAGACGCCTTCGCTGAGCTTCCCTTTCGACTTCCCTGTCGTCCATGCCTAGAAGCGTCAAGAAATCGGGCTGCCCACCCGTGGCGGCTTTCGGATCCTTCATACCGCGTGCCGGAACAGATGCGCCATTGTCCATGTTTCCATTGCCGTTGCCTCGGAGTCGCCAGTTGAAATTCATGTCAGCCGTCAACCGTTCCCACCAGTCCTTGACCCGGTCTTTTGTCGTGACCACATCGCGTGGTCCCGCGTGATTCGACAATGACGAGCTGTTACGACTGTGCTGAGAAACATTCATAAACTGAGAACGGTCCCTAGTCGGGCTGCTGTCTCGGTTGGGCGAAACCAGTGCTCCAAGCTGACCCAGGAACCGCTGGAAGTTGTATCCGAGCGCCGCCTTAAGCTTGGCCGAACGTGGTGTCGGGCCCAAAGATCCTCTGTCGATGATGTATGATGACTTCTCAGCAGGTCTGGAGCGAGGCTCCGTTGACAAAGGTGTGAGAAGGGTGCTCCGGCGCCTCTTTAGTAGTCTCTTACGCCAAAACCAAACAAGGAGGCCGATCAGGCCAAGGAACACGACCGCACCGGCAACGCTTGATGCGATAACAACCGGAGTGGCTACACCGCCAGATCTGCTGTTCCCAGAGGGAATCCCACTTGATGCAGGAGGATCATTGCTAGCTTCGCCTGCAGCTGTGCCAGGATTCAAAGGAGTTGAGGGCGAAATTGCACCGACTCCCGGTCCCGATCCCGCGCTGCTCGTGGGAGAAGGCGACGGGTTGATATCGCTCAAAAATGCCGACGATGTTTCAGCGGCAGGTGGCGTTGGGACTGCATTTGCATCGGTCTGGCTTGTTCCTGGAGCGGGTGGTGGTAGCACAACAGGAACGGCGGGTACTGAGGAAGACGAAGACGAAGAGGCAGGAAGGGGTAATTGAGCAAAAGTAGGTGATGCACTCTGTACGGGAATGATGGGGATGTTGTTAAAAGTAGGGATTGTTGCTGGGGGCTCCGCATCAACGATTGACGGCAAAGAAGTCGTCGGTGCTGCTGGAAGAGGGTTAGAGACCTCGGGAGCAGGCGGCGTTATTGACGAGGGAGTTGTGACAGGGAGGGGGGGGGCAGGAAGGGGTGATGAGGAGCTCGTCGTACTCGCTGAAGTGGTAGTCAAAACGGCTGCTGGTGGCGGTTGTGTTGTCGACGATGGTGGCGGCGGTGGCGGCGGTGGCGGCGGTGGCGGCGGAACAGCAGAGGTGGTCGTAACCGGAGGTGGTGCGCTTGTTTGCGGCGGAGGTATCGATTGTGGCGTCGACGAGATCGAGGTTGAGGTCGAGGTTGAGGTCGTGGTCGAGGTCGACTGGGACGTAGTCGTCGAGCGTTGTTGATTGTTCGATTTCGTGTTGTTTCCTCTCCTCGGCCTGGCCGTACACCTCTTGCCGTTGAAGGTTGTTATGAAAGCCCCACCCGGCAGGTTTCCGTTCCGATTCGGACTCGACATTGTTGCAATATGGTGCGATTCCAGTCGCAGAGAATCGAAAAAAGGGGGTCCGAGAAAGGAAATGGAAAGAAAGACAGATACTAGGAGTAGCCTAGCCGGCCATCTAGGTCGGTTTACAAAGGATCATAGGGACCTCTGTTACGAATTGAAGACGGCAAGGTGCCGTTTGGAAGGAAAACCCGGTAGGTGAAAGTCGGCAGTGAACGGCGATATCGTGTAGTCGTCGTCGTCGGCGGCGGCGGCGGGTTTGTCTTAATCGTCGAACGGGGTAAGTAGGTCTCGAGACCAACCGACCGACCACCAAGCTAGTTGGAGGAGAAAGAAGCGAAAAATTGAAAGTGTGAGAAGATCACGAAAAGAATCGCAGGTGGTGGTAGGGAAAAGTTGAAGAAGAGGGTCGGAGTAAAGGGAAAGTGTAAGAGACTAGGTAGAGGAGAGTGAGGTATGGGAAAGCAGGGTACGGTATGGTAGGGGGGGGGGGGGGGGGGGCAGAAAAAGGCCTGGTCCGACTTGGTTTGGAATTGTTTGGCATAGTACTAGGTAGGTACCGAATGGTGTGGTATGAGATATGGTACCGGTCTGATCTGGTATGGCAGGGTTTTGCGGTCCGAGTCTCTTGGACCTGACTGAGGCTTGCGGCATGTATCTCCGATCGTGAGTGACAAGGACCACACACACCTCTCTCTCTCTTGACCTCTCTCAAACAGAGGCGAATAGCCAGTATGCGATTGTACATTGCAAGCAGTCACATGGGCGTTACTACCTAGGTATGTATGGCGATGGCATGGACCATTACTAGGTACCTATGTACGTATTGGCAATCATGGGGGGGGGGGGGGGGAGGGGGGGGGGTGGACGGTAGGCGCCGAGCGACGGCGTTACTTCGTCTACTTCTCCTTACTTTAATTGAGGAAGAGCGAGGTGACTAACCCCAGACCAGGGCCGAACCATACAGAGAGAGATATCTGTACTACTAGAGCTAGACCAAACCGTACCGGACCCCAGGTAAGTACGTAAGACGGGCATGCGGGCTTGGGGACCGTTGCGTCTGCACAGACTACCTACCTAGGTAAAGGGGGTGTTCACGGCTTTGCGTGTCTAGTGCGAAGTAAATCGTGGACTACTTAGTGCGATCGTAGACACTGTCTCCTTTAAGTCTCTTCTATGATTAACTCGACTCGTAGTGTTGTAGCAGTGCCTGGAAAGATTGGTTGGTGTTTGATGTGCTCGCTGGTTGTCTCTCATTCTCTTTCGGACTGTCCCCTGTGACAGAATTGGCTGGATGGATATCGGGGGGCCGTGTCTGAGGAGGTTACTTTGGACGCCGGGTTAGTGAAAGTGTGCGCGCACATGATGAAGTGGAGGCCGTGTTGCAGGGATGGAGAGAGAGAGAGTATGTGTGTGTGTGTGTGTAGGTAGTGTAGGTATGTGGGGTCAGGGGAGGCTCAAGTTGGAGTGTTTTCCCTTGACGTTCCTCATCGGCTCTGAACAATGGGAGTGGCACCAAAAACCGGCGAGCCCCCGGTCTGTAACACACCTGACGCACACAAACCCGCTGCCGAGTATGTTCCAGGCCAGGGGTCCCCAGCTCCCCTCCCCACCCCCTCCCTTTCTGGCGACACTTTAAACTAAGGCACCTTAGGGTACCTAGCGTACCTACAGGTAGTTTACCTATGCACTAGATACTCGAGAAACTAAGAAAAAAAATAAGAAAAGAAAAAGAAAGAAAAAAAAAAAGCCTTGTCCATTGGAACCGATTTGAGGAACGGACGATTATGAATGGCTGCATCTCATTCCTCCCGCCAGATCTGCGACAGCTTAGCCCCGAAAGGTGCGTTGAGGAGGCCCCTTCCCCCACGCCTGGCCTGTCCGTCTTTTGCCATACGCAGTGCAATATCCGTACACCGGGTACACTTGGGTGTTCCCATCTGTTCCAAGTCATCGTCAGCAATGGAAGCCCGATAGAAAGGTAGTGTACACAGATTTGGAGTTCACGGCACCCGTCGGATCCCGGCCGGGTTGTTTGGCGTCTTCTACCCCTGCATGAGACCCGCTCTCTGGCCCCGAATCGGCCACAAGACAGAAACACCTGCAGAGGTCAGGGACCTGACGTACGCCATTACCTACGCTTCCGCAAGAGTTCGTTGTACCCAGGTAGGCCAACGTCTAAACCATAACATCTTTATTTCCTTCGTCTGTTCGCCTCCACCCGGAACATCATCTTCCTTTTTTGAGTTGAGTTTGAGCTCCAAGGAGACGCTTCCACTGGGCATCGTCCCATCCCCTCAGGGTCACACCCTTCTCCTCCGCCATTTGCCATCGTCGTCGTCACCCATCGTGTTCATCCATCGCCGTGGGTAGGTAGTGTGCATGTATGTGTCTTGCCACTGGCCAGCCGCGCGCATCGCCTACCATCATGTACACCATCTCGAGTTTACATCTCCGGCCGACTGCAAGCCATGTGACCCTCAATCCCCGGCAAGGCATTCTCTTGTCCTTCTCAGCTTCCCCTCTCTCCTCGACCTCGCCCGCTCCCTTTGGGCCTTCACCTCTTCGGTCCACCTCGTGAGCGTCAAGGTCATCTGTAAATAGCATCCAATCTAAACTGGACGTACGCCCCGTCCGCTTTCATCTCTCAAACAAGATGCGGGCCGCCCACCGCGGTAGCCTGTCCCTCTTATCGCTCGGAAATCCGGAGAAGCCCTGCCACGACCACTGGCCAGAAAGCACCTCGCTCCTCTTCCGGTCACATGAGACAGTGCCGTACGGACAGACCGCTGTGCTGCGCGCGCGCAGGCCTGCACGAAACAAGAAACAGTATCCACGAAGCGGGGCCGAGGAGCCGAGTCCTTGTCCACGCGGTCCAGTCGACCTGATTGCGGACACGTCGCCCATTCATTCATCTGCCAGAATCTCTCTCATGGCCACCTGGTCGGTGGTACACTTGGCGGAAAGCCTCCTCGATGGCACTTCACGCTCGTCTCCTCTTCGGCCAAGCTCCATTGTGTGTTGCTTCACCTGATGTTTTGAGGACGAAGGGTCTCGGCCAACCAAAGGTCGCAAGGGACTAGGTATTTGCTTGGAATTGCACGTTTGCATCGTCAGAAGCTCAGCTGCAACAACTCTCTTCCCCCCATCCTTAGTCACGGTCGCCGCAGCATGGTTTGCTTGCCAAGCCGCAAGCGATTTGGACGGCTTCTGATAGTGTGAGAATTAAGACAGTCGAGGCAGGCAAAGGTGCGCAAACAGATATGTGGTGAGACGACGGGCGTCCAATATAGCGCATGACATATCGCTGTAAGAGTCCAAGCATCACAGACCTTTCGTCACAGGCAGGACCCTGGCCTCTCGGCCTCGTGGCATAACCACCCAAAGTGGGTGCTTGGGACGGCTGCCCCCAGGCTCTACCTACCTAGCCTGCACACGGAAGCGAAGGGCATCCCGCTACCCGTTTGGGAGAAGAACCACGCCTTGTTGGTCATGACCCTCTTCTCTCTCGCCACCCCCCACCGAGACATCAAACGCTCAGGGGGCTGCTGGTTGGTCGATCAACTGACAGGCCTCCTGCACCCTGGAAGCACGCGAAGGCGTCTTGACACGCTGGGCCCTCGGCCGCCTGCCCTTTATCCGCGCCGGTGCCGGGGATCAAGAATACCTAGAATCTCGACTACCTAGGTACCGTCTTGTAAGCACGTCTCGGATATCGGCTTGACATGCTCATTGCACAGCCCATTCGTCAAACTCTTACCGCCACATTTGCCGCCCAACCAGGGTTCGGCTTGCACTTATCATGGGAAAACGAGAAGAAACAAAAAGAATGACAAAACCGGGAGGGTCTCGGTCGGTCCAGTTTGGCGTCCAACCCCCTTCTAATAGGTAGATAGATGCACACGATGAAGGGATTTCCGTTCCGGGTGGCCGGCTCGCAGGCCAGCCGAGTCGCTCCCAAGGCAGTGCAGTGCAGTGTTGATGCAATGATGGGCCGTTGTCATGTTTACGTGCATCTTATCGCGTGCAGGATCCCCAGATCTTCAAACAAAGGCGAACAACCATAAAGGCAGAGTGAAACTCGATGGCCAACTATTATTACAGGGTCATCGGGGAATAAGTCACGGAATATCTTGCGGGTTGGCAGTCGGGACCGTATCGAGCAAGACAGCAATACAAACTCAATAAGGCAATGGTAGGCGATGCCAAGTATGCTGTCAAATTCGATGCTTCGTGATGGCCAGAAAGCGATTGGCTCTCGTGGTGATGAGACTAGTTAGTTCCATGTAAGACAAAGTTGTCATATATATCGGACGGTTTGGCGGGCTGCCCGAGTGCCCAATCACCAAACATTGCGAGAGGGAAAGAGATGAACGTGCGTCGAGAACCAGCCGTGCCTTGGGTGGATTGGGTGTACCTAGCTTCCCTCTTGTCATGATTTTTCTTTCTTTCTTCCCCTGGGCTTGAAGACTGCCGAAACAGGGTTACGCGTACGTGACCGGTGCGCTCTCACGTCTGTGTGTTGGGTGTGCTTGTGCTCAGAGTCTGCCTGGGTGGTGTCAAGAAGGAGTAGGGCGAGTAAGTCTGGCGCTACGTAAGGTCGCCCGCCTGGGCAGACAAAGGCGAGGCAGGTGACCTGGCACAACGAGAATGAACTGGGAGGCAAACAAGGAGGAACAGCACGGTGTTTCTCGGTGTTGGTAATAAGTCACCTACTTTGGACCTCCGCCGGGAATGGGAGGGCGACTCGAAGAGCAAACAAAGTAGGAAACGGCTATGAAGGCTACTCAATGCTATTACCGTCCCGCAGATTGTTTATGTTTAGTTTTAGCAGAGCTTAACATCAAAGTTGGATCAACATGCTGCACCACAGAAAAGACGTCTGCACGTCAAGCCCCCCTGCGGGAAGCTTCTGCACCACCACTACGGCCACCGAGGCCGCCATCAATCGGAGGCGTAGGTAGATAAACTAGTAGGTACCTACCTAGGCAGGCAGGCAGACAGGCATCATGGTTCAAGGGCAACGAGCCGTTGAAGAGCCACGCATCCTCGCCATGTGGGTTGCCTCAGGTTGTCACGCAGGCGGGCAGGTATACCGTATGCACTCCGCTCTGTAGCTGACACGAGAGGCAACTGGATCCATCCCTCTCCCGAAACACAGGAGCGGCACCGGCCAGTTGGGTCGGAACACGGTAGGCGAGGAGGGCAATCTGCAAATAGACTTCGCGCTAGGGGCCCAAGTTTGATCGGAGCGGCAGAACGGTGACACGTACAGGGCGGCATACCTAGCATGCAAAAGGGATTCAGCTTACGGAGGTAGACAGACGTCAATGACAGATCTCGGGCGGGCCGGATACCCAATACCTAGGCTTGGCCGCTCGTAAGGTTTCGGCTGCCCGTGGGATGCTGACTCGCTCGGCCGACGGCCCTCCTCTTCGGGCCATGCCAGGTTCGCCATGCGACGGAGCGGTCGGCGTCAGTGCCCGGAATGTCGAATACCCGCCCCGTCGGTACGCCGCCGCCGTACGATGGAGACGCCGCCGCCATGTTTATCCGATCCGCGGACGATTCAGCAGCGGTAGGTACCGAGGTCCCTTAGTAAGTCAGGGTGGGTACGTCGAAGGAAAGCCCCTCGCGGAAACATCGACCGCTCTCCGCAGCCGTTACAAGAAGGAGTCGGGGGGGCCAGCCGGACAAGAGCCCACCCCACCCACCGCACGCAGGGGGTCCGACTGTTAGAGCTTGTGGTACGGATACTGGCGGCTGGAAGTCGGAGACTAGGACACAGCTTGCTTCCCTCCCCAGCGCCGACCGAGTTGCAGCAACGATGCATCGCACATGTGGGCCGCTGGCCATTCGGTCCAACAGGACAAAGGCCCAACTGGCTGTGATCAGCACCACACAACAAACAACCCTGGGAAACGCCTTCAACGCGCCGCCCAAAGGCACCCAAGCAACCAACCACCCGTCTACCAGTCGGTTGCGGACAGAAACGGCCGCCAAGTTCTCGCTTCTGCGGCCCTCTGTTGTGAGCTCCTCATCTCGCCCACCTCGCCTTCCCTTAGGACTGACAAGGCAGGTAGGTCACTGCAGCGCTGTCCCCGAGCCGGCTTCATTCGGGTTGCATGCTTGCAAGTTGCGTTGCTTGCTTCCGACATGCCATCTCGGGGGTCGGATTGGATTCCTGTTACCCCTTTACTCGTCTACACTCTGTTCAGATCTTTTTTTTTCTTTTCTCCATTCTCCTCTTTGCTTTTGCCCTCTTTTCTCCTTGATTCCCCCAACCCGAAAAGGAGAGGGCGAGGCCAGTCGCGACGTACCAAGTCAGATCGACCCGAGTAGTAACCATGTCCCTCAACTGAGCCGAAGTTGGGATACGGATTTCTTCTCTCCATCCATATGTCTCCAGCAGAATTAACCAGGTCTCGACCCCGCTCGCCTTTCGCGCGCCCACCCTCTCTCCCCACCACCGCCATTCCCACCACCGCTGACAGTACCACAATTTGTCCCTCTACCTATTAATCTCACGGCCCGTCGACGCACAATATCATTGTTGTGCCCATAACACAACCAGAAAACCTGTCTGGCACCTTCACAACACCATGTTTGGCACATATCCCGCCTTGGGTGAGTTGACAATTTCATCCTTTCCACTTGGTCCAATCAATGCCAGCGGCTCTCCTCCATCTGTGCGACGCAGCAGACGGCCCTGCCTCGCCTTCTTCCTTTGTCCGAGATGCCTGTGCCCTTCCCAGTCTTTCCTTGCTTCATGGCCCTTTCAACGGCATATCTCCTCTGTTCCTCTAACCGCCCAATCCGTCGTGCAACGCCTTCAACGCTTCGTCGGTGCTCAGCCTCGCACGCAAGCATGCCATGCCTCGCGATCCTGCAACGGGAACGCCTTCCCCCCGTGCCAGCCTGCCTGATCTACTCCCGTTCTTTGGCGCTTCCTGCTTGGCGGCCCGCCCGCGCGGTCGCATAGGCCCGGCCCCATCCGCCTCCGCCGTCCGAGGTCATCACCTATATCATTGATCCAGCCTTCAGCCAATCAAACCCTCGGCGTCTTGTCTTACCCTCCTACACGTCGCTCCTGTCTTGTACCGTCGAAGCCGCTGTCACGCCCACACGCCTTTATTTTGAGAGATGGAAGAATATGTCATCCTAACAGTAGTCCCCTAGCAAATCTGCCAACAGGTGTCAAGGTCGATCCGAAGGATGTGCCCCCTCCAACGCCCGTCACCCTTCCTCAGAGCCGACCCCAGCTGCATGCCCCCCTGGCGCCTGCCGGCCAAACGAAGCCATTGACTTCGGTCTTGCAAAGCGTATATCGCCCCGGAGACGTCACATCCGCCGTCTTCAACGCATTGGGCGTACACCTCATCCCGGACGTCCCTCCCGCAGACCTGATCCCGGACTCGGCTTGCCTGCCCGACTTTGAGGGATGGGACCAGCTCTCCCCAGATGAAGCAAGTGAGAAGAATGCAGAGACGCGCAACCTTTTGAACAACGGCGTTCAGTCTCCTGGTTGTCAGACCTACCTCGACCGTAAGCGTGAGCTATCTCATTCCAATGAGGATGCCTTCCGAACAGTAAGGCGCATCCCCGCCCCCAAGGGCCAACAGCAGGCACGCCTTGGAAACTCGTACGAGTTTTTCAGATGCCTCGAGGCCTTCACTCCTTACTGGGACGATACTTCCAACCCCGCAAAGCCCCACGGAGAGACGGATGGAGACAAGACCGTCGTCGATACGGACAAGTCTGAGCGGGCCAACCCGTCGACCCCGGCCTACCAACGTGTCATCCGCAGCTCGGCCGGTTCATCGATGCCTGGCGAGTGTCGCCAGAGCCTTCTGACAGCCTTTCTGAAGCTCGTGGCATATGACTTTGGCTGCAACGTTTCCGCTCCCCGAACCGAGCCCCGTCTGCACATTACGGCCGCACCCCCGCCTTCGCAGCCGTCCAAGCATCAGGTTGAACCTCAGGCCCCGAGAAGCTCCTACTTTGCTTCTGGATGTATCTTCATCTTCCGCACCCCGAGGACGCGCGAAGCTGCTCGGCAAGGTGTGGTGGAAGGTCCTCTGGCCGCCGTCTCTGCCCGCGCAACCATCTCATTTGAAAGCAAAAACGACCAGGACATCGATCTGGCACGTGAGCTGGTAGCTGCCCTCGTCACGGCACAGCATCGTGCGAGAGAGGGCAAGACAGAGAAGCGGTTTGGTGATGGTGCTTGGTGGACTACCAAGCCCCGTTGGGGGGGAGGTCCTGGAGGTCCCATCGGCCGCGAGGTTGAGAGGGATGCCATCCAGGGCGACAAGGACAACGTCAACGCCGGGACGGGACAGCCCGCCAGTAAGCGACCGCGCAAGAACATGTCCATCTACGACAACTACCGTATGGTCCGCCCACCCTCGGCCAGCTGGGACCATAAGACTCGCTACGAGGCCATTGGCAAGGTTAAAGGAGCTGGCTACGACGACATTTATGTTATTAGCTCCCTGTTCCACCACATCAGTATCCTGCGCGTGCGTGTGCCGGAGCGCCTTCTGGAAGTACTTGAAGGTGCGGACGAGGGTGGCGTCCACCGCAGTTGGGGCCAGTTGGAAGCGCGTCGCAGTCCCTGGTACGACTTTTTCGTGTTGGAGCAGCGTCTTGACGCCATGAAGTTGGTTTGGTCGTTGATGGCCTGGCTCATGAGAAAGGAAGAGACAACGGCCGAGAAGACAGGAGAGGATGTCAAGATGACTGGTGCGTAAAGCATTGTCGACTAGCGAGCATCCTTTAAAGCCGATGATTTCCTTTCTGGGTACGTTAGTTTGCCTACGTGGCTGCTGTACAAAGATGATTTTCAATAAACCAAGTGCCTCCCCAGGTCATGGCGATTATCCGTGGCGTTGTTCTATTGCAGTCTGGCCCCATGCTTTGAAAGGACCCGATGATCCTATAGTATATCACGGCATGAGCCGAGTTTGCATGGCCACATGCTAGGCGCCGATTGTTTCTCCCCTCTGCCGGCTTTATCTTGGAACAAGTACCCGTTTCCCTCGATGACGAAGTTATGCAGCTTTCTGACTCTGGGACTGCGTGTAGAATTTGCGAGCCCGGCCCAGGATATCATACCTCTGGCGACAGTTTGATGGGAATAGATGACGGGCCAACCTTTATCTTTGGGTGGCAAAACACGATAGAAGACTTCTCGTTGGTTCGAGCTTGGCGTGCAACTTTTGTGAAAGTGGCCTTGGAACCACCGTATCGAACCTCCCGACCAGGCTTGGCACAACAGAGAGGTTTGCCGTCCACGGCCGAAGGGCAGCGAACCAGACTCGCGGCTTTTCTCCCCGACGTATGCTAAGCCAGCCAGGTCAAACGACCAGAGCGGGAAGGTATCGAACAGACTGCTCGAACCTGAATGGGCGGCTGCCTCGGCAGCGCGCCGCACCTCCCCGGCCTCTGGCCGTGTTGGATCGTGGTCTTCATAATATGATCCCCAACCAAGTGGCCAGCAACCGGGGCCGAGGTTTTCTCGATAGGCCATACTGGTCGCCGAGCTCATAGCGGAAGCCAAAGAGCACGACGCACTTGCACGTGGATTAGAGAGATCGTGTCTGCGGCATTCGAGAGCAGGGAAGGGCCCCCCATCCTCGTGATCCGCCAGTTAGACGGTTCCGGGTCTGAGCGGCCACGGTTATCTGTCGAATCCCCAATGTTCGAGCACCAACGAAGATATTGACGACCAGGTGGCGGGGTTCGACTGGTCGACGGTGCCCGATCCTAGGACCGCTCCTGGAGGAGCTTGCGCGATTTGCTTCGCTCTTGTCGCATACTTTGGCATTCTCCACGGCGCCACACTGCTGTAATTGATTACAACCTGGCAGCAAATTCCCAGCGTGGTTAAGTCACGGATGGTTCATGACCCTGGGTAAAGGGGGGGCATGGGCTCATGGAATCGCGTTGGGGTGTTCAAAATCAAACAAAAGACGCAATAGCCTCCAAACGCTTCTATTTTTACAGAATCACTGCTCCGGTGCAAAAGGCAAACGCTCCGGATTTCTAGGGAGTGGGTGCCAAGCCGATGGTGTTGGAAGCGACTGCATTGCAACCCGGGATAGTGTCTGCCACGGGCTTCGGAAGCCACTGCTAATATGCAGCGGTACCGGTGAGTCTCCTAGGGGAAGTTTGCTCCGAGACGTGGCTTCGGGGTATTTTGGGAAGCGCATAATCTGGTCCGAGTAGATCTGGATTTGGCCGGAATGCGGGAGGATACTAGAATTCCAAGCAAGCAGATGGGGGCCAGGGTCCACGTGGCTTGTCAACGCTGGGATGGCTTCATGCAGGCACGCACGCTACATCTCGGAGTCGGCTAGACAACATATATGCCTTGTCTAATATCGAAGGAAGGGATATCTCAAGGCCACGGGGGTGTCGGTACAACTCAATGCTCCAAGGTGTTGCACGCGGTTAGGAGTGAACCATCCGGTATTGGTTGTTCAAGCAGCCCCAGGGAATCCGTGCCGTGCCGCCATGTGCCAGAGGCTTGGTACCAGAGGCTTGATTAACGTTGTGTGGCCTCGCCAACGTCGAGTCTTGGCTCGCGTCGGCGCCCTCTCGTAACATAGTAGCCTGGTGTCCAATCCATCGGACAAGCGTCCATTTACGGTAATAGCCGCCGGTATGCTCAGAGACACTGCACCGCGCCTGCTGTTGCGTTGCTAGTGCAAAGATGACGTCTTCTGTAGTGTAGGCATGGCTTCTCTAGATTTATCGAGGTCTCCCAATCGCCATTGGGGTTTGTAGCCACGTTCTCAGGTCGTTGAGACATTGCATTTGAGACGTCTTTAGGGAATGGAGGCATCTCGAGTGTGCAACTCGGTGTGATGAGTGGTCAAGACGCCAAAAGCTCACACATATTGTGCGAGTGACGGTGTCTAAGACAGTAGACGGGCGGTTGGGATTCGAGGTCTGGATACCGCCTGTGCATATGCCAGCGGTGTTGCTTCTGGACCCCAAGTTTCTCGCTCCGAGCAAGGGGTCCAAGGGCCAGGACGGAGGAACGACTGTCTGTCATTCGCCGTGATCCGGTGCCGCCCCTGTCGGTCAGGTGCGCCACAGTGATCGGCATTCCCGTCACCTTACCTCTTTTGGATCGGGGATTAATAGGGTGCGTACTTTGACTCCTGTCAACCACAGATATCGTACCCATCTTTATTTCTTGTGGCGTTAGAGGCGACGGGCCGAGTGGAGGAACCGGCCAACTAGGGGAACAGCATCCGTCGCTATCGACACCACGCTCCGCTAGATCACGCACCAGGAAGCCCCGTGAGACAGCAATGGGCCTGAATGTGAATTTGGGAGCAGATATTTGGACCAGGAGCCGATAATACCATGTCATTTATTTTATTTTATTTTTAAGCAGAACCTCTCAACCACTACTGCGGGGCGGAATGGCCTAACGACGCAGTGGCGGTCGGCGGCCGCCGAAACACAGTCTTGACTCTTGCAACTTCACAAGGCGTTTTTATCTTGATGTTGTTGGAGGCAGGTGAAGCCAGCTCAATGTATGGCTCGATTGACGCGAGACGGTGTCTAAGCGGTATGTCGTTTCGCACTGACGGCCGTAGATCGGTAATCGCTCGCGACAATCCCTCAGCTGGACCAGGGGTGAAGGCTCAGCGGGACTGGGTGGGGATTCGAGCAGAAGCAAGCAGGGTCAAGGAACCCAGGTTAATTAAGCGTCGTCGTCGTCGTCAGGCCAAGGTACTGACCGGTACAGTAGGCAATCCAGGTATGTGGACGTAAGGAATGTAGGGGAGCCGATTTGAGGTAGGCATGCATGCATGCAAGCAACCTCAAAGGAGGGCAAGGCGGTGTTTCACGCGCGACTTGGAGGTGTGCTGGATACTATTCTGTTTTGGTGACTTCTGCCGAGACCGACTGGCCGGTCCAGGTCGGGGTTGATTAAGTTGGAAACGTGGAGTTTGGGTTTTGGCAAAAGTTACGCAAACGTGGGGGGGTGGGTGTGGCGCTGCGGCTGATGGCGGTGCGGATCGCAAAAGGAATGCAACGGCTCTGCATCTGTAGGATGGTATCTGTATCTAAGTAATTGATATCGCCGTCGACGTTGTAGACGTGAGGTGTGCGCGAGCCTACCAAGCTAGGTAGCGTACCTACCTACTATGTATGTGGTAGGTATCCAGATTGGCATAGAGGAAACTCGTCGGCCCAAGACCAGAGAAATGACGACGATGCCAGAGTACATAGAGTCTAACCGTCGCACATGGCAGGGCAGAAACAATGGAACCGAACCCTGGTTATCCGGTACAGTGGGGAGTTGTGTTAGGTACCAGGGTATTACCAGGTAGGTAGGTTAGCAGTTGGGTACCTAGTATGGTGTACATAAGAATACCACAGCCAGGTCACGGGTGACTGGGGCAGGACACATACCTGCACGCACCTGCACACACATACATCCGCGACTGGCGATACATAATAATGTGTGTAGGTGCCCTCTCAGGGACGCGGCATTGCATAGTGGCACCGCAGGAGTTTATTGATGATGAACGTCCTGGTGAGGCTTAGCGTCATTGTCTCTGCGCCCATCTCTCGGCTCTCACCGGACCTAAAGATTGTCGGTCCGTGCACATGGATGATTGATGCCCATCTGCACCCTTTTTTTTTTTCTGTGGTGTGTTATTTCTTCTCCTTCTTGGCCTTGCCGTTGTATCTGCTTAGCTAAGACCAGTGACCTGTCTATGGAGGTAGGTTGGTAGGTAGATATTGGTGTACCTTAAGAAACACACGACCTGGGGTTTGATAAACAAGTACTCGGATCCACCTCCGCTAGCAAAAGGCTCTTGGCCATCGAGGCCGTGTCTGCCGTCTGCCGTCCTTTCCGTCTAAGCCCAATCAATAGCCACCGTGCGTTCCTCTGCCACATGCCATCGCCTCCCTCGGCGACTGCGACAGACTGGCCCGATGGGCCCGACATTACGTAGTCTAGGTTGTTAGCTGCTCCATCTTTGTGTACCTCGCCTTGTTTCTCGCACGTCAGCAACCCCCGCCAAACGATTGAGAGGGTAGGTAGGTACCTACTGAGTAGGTAGGTGGGTAGGTAGGTAGGTAGGTAGGTAGGCAGGTAGGTAACCTAAACTCGAATCAACCCCTCCACCGCCGCAACGCCGAGGCGCATCTCGTGGTTCCTTGCCCTCCTCCTCCTCCTCCTCCTCCTCTTCCTTCTCCTCTTCCTCCTCCTCATTCCGCCAGCACATTTTACCTTTGCATTCCTCACTCCTCGCTTCCTATACCCGAACGCTCCGCTTACTACCCGTCAGTCTTTTCGCTCGCCTCAGCTCCGACAACTCAAGGGCGCAGTGTATCGTTGCCCTTTCTACTACGGCCACCCCGACTCACACCTTCTTTCTGTTGCGCTAGCTACTCAATTGACTGCTTCGTACCGTTGATCCTCTTTCATTCTTTCTCTTCATCCGCCCAAGACGACTCCTACCCCAAATCCGTCCGAGAGCCCGGTTCTTAATCACCAGGTGTCAGCTAGCAGGGTCCCTAACCCACCCTTGCTGCATGATCCGTTTGCTGGTCTAACATAGTTACTTAGCTTGTCCTGGTTCCGATCCTCGTGTCGACAAACTTGCCCACGCTGCTTAAGCTGTTTGCGCCCTCCCGGAAGGCTGACTTTGTCCTTACGCTCAACGAACTAGCCTCGAGACCTAAGCACGCGCCTTCTCATCCCCCACTTGTACCTCAACTCTACACCCCTCGCTTCTCCTCGCTGTCTCTCGATCTCGCGACAACCAGATGCCCGTCGTCTTCGCCCATATATAAATAAGATCAGCTCCCGAACGCTCCTGCTATTGGCATCCCTATCTTTTCACACCATTCCATCGAGCTACATCCTCCCACGACCACGCCGTGTTGGCCTTTGGTCGCCCAATACCCCTAGACCGAGTCTGTTTACAGTCTTATCGACGCGACAAGATGTCAGGATACCCAGGTCAATATGGAGGATATCAAGGCGGCCCACCTCAGCAACAATACGCGCCTTCTGGCAGCTACTACCCGTGCGATCGCCAACCTCCCCTCGCCCTGCGCGCTCAGATGCTAACATTGAGGGCTTGAAGTCCTCCGCAGCAAGGGTACAACGGATATCCTCCCGCAGGGTCAGGATACGGCTACCAACAACCGTCGCCCCAGCCCTATGGTTACAACCAGGTACGGCTGGTCACCACCATTGTCGGACTATTTTCAGCTAAACTCGTCTTTAGCCCCCCCAACCGCAATATGGCGGCTACCAGCAGCCTCCACAGCCCAACTACAACAATCGCCCAGGTGAGTTCGGGAACCCGGCTCTCAAGCTGAGGAATTGGAAGTTATGGGTTGCTGAAAAGGCCTTCATCAGGTGCACCGACGGGGAATTCGAACGCATACATGCACGGAAATCACCACGCTCCTCCGCCGCCACCATCTGCGCCGCAGCAGTTCGGGCACGGCGCGCCCAACGGATATGCCTTTCAGTATTCCAACTGCACGGGCCGGAGAAAAGCGCTGCTAATTGGAATCAACTACTTTGGCCAGCGCGGCCAACTGCGCGGATGCATCAACGACGTCAAGAACATGTCGGCATATCTCGTCGAGCGTTTTGGGTATAAGCGGGAAGACATGGTCATTCTTACTGATGACCAGCAAAACCCCATGAGCCAGCCTACGAAACAGAATCTTTTGAGAGCCATGCACTGGCTGGTGAAAGACGCCAGGCCCAATGACTCTCTCTTCTTTCACTACTCAGGTAAGCTGTATTGGAGCGGCGACGTCTACTCAGGAGCTGACCACCGTAGGCCATGGTGGGCAAACAAAAGACCTCGACGGCGATGAGCCTGATGGGTATGACGAAGTCATATATCCTGTGGACTTCCGCCAAACAGGCCATATAACCGACGACGAAATGCATAGAATTATGGTGAAACCTTTACAGGCTGGTGTGCGACTCACTGCCATTTTCGACTCCTGCCATTCGGGTACTGCTCTCGACCTGCCTTACATTTACTCAACCCAGGGTATTCTCAAAGAACCCAATCTTGCCAAGGAAGCCGGCCAAGGGCTTCTCGGCGTTATTTCGTCATACAGCCAAGGAGATCTCGGCGGGGTTGCAAGCAACATTATGGGCTTTTTCAAGAAGGCCACCACTGGCGAGGATGCATACAACCGCACAATAGCTACCAAGACATCACCCGCCGACGTAGTCATGCTGTCTGGAAGCAAAGATGACCAAACTTCGTATGCAAAGCCCTTCTTTCCTTATGACACTCATTTCTCTTCAAGTATACCCTGGGGGAAGTCCTCTGCTGTATCGAGCTAGTACTTGTTTGTTGCTTCTCCGGGTGAGATGGCTCGTTTCTACAAGCGGGAGCAAAAAAGCATCGAGTCGGGGTTCCCTTATGTCCCAAACTGGATTTTGGGGCACATACATCTTGTAATTCGGCGTCTGTCAAAGGCAGGCCAGTGATCTCTTTTCCCAACGCTCTAGATCAAAGTTGGACCTACCAGCGGTCGCGCTTTGTTTCTAGAGCGACGAGTCACGTTAGAACTGTTCAGACCACGAGTGTGGAGAGGCCGGGCGGGTGCTGAACCCTTGCCAGCTAGCGTCCTTATGAAAATGCACAGTCGGGCTCAGCATTCGCTAACACCAACTGCTAGGGCCGATGCAACAATCGCTGCTCAAGCCACCGGCGCAATGTCGTGGGCCTTTATCACCGCTTTGAAGAAGAATCCCCAACAGAGCTATGTGCAACTTCTCAACAGCATCCGAGACGAACTCTCGACGCGCTACACGCAAAAGCCTCAGCTGTCATGCAGTCACCCTTTGGGTATGTCGCCCATCCTAGGAATGCCACATACATCGTTCCATGTCGCTAACTTTGCAGACACCAACCTTCGGTTTATCTTGTAATCATACCCTGTGTGTAAACGGCCGGCCCGCCCTGTACATGTCATAATCCCCTACGTCTCGGCCTCGCAATATCAGCATCAGGCTCGGTAGAGTTAGGTAAGGCACGAATATCATTACTGGAAAGCGAACGGTTGGACTGGCGGGGGAAAAAAATGCTGATGTTGGTTTGAGGGCTCCCTTCCTTAGGCGGGAGGCTCCTATTTTAGGTTGTGGAGTCTGTCTTTCTTGCCATTCTGATTCATCCTTTTCTCTTTTGTTGCTCCATTTGGTCCAATTAGAATGACATATTCGTTGTCTTGCCTTAACCGGGTCGCCAAAACGAAAAAAAGAAAAAAGAAAAGCAAAAAGAATTTCGAAGGGAAATTTGGTGATGCTGCATCTGGACGGTCACAGGAATGGCGTGTCCATCATTGCCTGCGTGTGGGAGAGCAGTATACGCACCTCCTTCCCAAGTACCTAGCTTTACGGCATTCCACCCCTGGCAGCGATTAACGTGGAATGACAATCGCTTCTCCATGTTCATGTCCTATGCAATCTATTCATCATGCCGTGCTTTATGATATGAACCCAGACAAGTAAACAATCCATGATGAACCAGACTCCTGTTTCTCCCCGTACCCTTTGCCCTATCCAAGCAATCAACCAACCAACGACATTAGGAAAGCTACAGCGTCTCCCTTTCTCTCTCGACGCCAGCCAACCCAGCCAGTTGAGGACCTGTGTATCAATATTTGATAGGCTCACAACCATTCAAAGACGCCGATCCCTCAAATCGCCCCCCCTGTCCATCCTCATCCACTCCCCTTCCGTCCTCCTACCTATCCTGTCATGATCTAGCCTGTTGAGCCTTCTCCACAAGGCAAGTGATAAAAACTCCAAGGAGTGGGTGGTGGCAATCCCTTCAAACGATGTACCATTTCCGTTCCCGCCCGCTGCCGCTACAACATCAAAGGCTAATGCAGACAAAAACATGCAATACATATAAAAGACTCTTGTTCCGCATCGTTGCTCATGCAGATGCATAGGCGTGGTCGTGGAGGAGGAAGTGCGGGTAGCTAGGTATACGGAGTAGCCGGGCGCCATTTCATGCAGCAGCATCGTCAGCTCCGTTGTGCCGCCGCTCAATAAGGAAAACGTTGCGCAGACGGAACCTGACACCTACAGGCGGTCGCTCTTGTAGAATCGTTCTGGCAATCCCGGTCGGACCTCTAGGAGACACCGAGAAGCCTGCTGCCCCATCAGGCAACGACGTCGTCCGCCGGTACTACCTTGAGCTGCTTCCGTCTCCTGGTCTTGCGCATCTCGTCGACGCAGTTCGCTAACCTCTGGCGTGTGGCCTCGTGTTTGGCCCATTCGCGCGCCGAGATGCGCATCCTGGCGATGAAGCGTGCCATCGTCGCCACCGTCTTGAGCGTCGGCCGGCCAGATGCCGTGGTACCGTGCTTCTTCGCTGGTGCCGAGGACGGGGGCGGCAGGGCTTTGCGGCTGCCGAGGAGCTCGCAGCGGATCTGTTCAAGCTCGCGCAGTTGTGCCTTGTTGCTGTTTCGAGTGTTAGTCTCACGCTGCAGTGGCTTCGGGGGGGAAGGGGTGTATAAGTACCATGCGTTGGCAATGCTGAGCTCTAGCTGCAAGAACTTCTTCGCATACGCCGCGTCGGCGCGCATGCTGACCTCGCGCTTCCATCGCGCCTGCATCCACTCCATTTGCAGCGTCATGCCGCGGAGTTCCTTGGTGTGCTTCGCGTCTGCGTTCTCGGCGGCGCGGATGACTGTCTCCAGTGCCTCGTCCGTCTCCCTCATCCTCTGGTCGGCGAAGCGAACTGCCTGTGGGTCCTTCTGCTCGGCCGCGGCGAGCCTCTTGAGGTCCCTGATGTCTTTTTGCAGCTTCTCTGCGGTCAGGCGGTAGGCTGCCCGCTCACTGCGTGCCCTGTCCAGCTTGCGACGAAGGGAGCCTTCGGCAGCCATCAATGCGTCGATGGTCTCTTGCTGCTGGATAACGTCGTGTTCGAGCGCGTCTGCCTCGGTTTGTGTTCTACGAAGCATCTCCTGGAGATCCCTTCGTTCAGAAGACGACATGTTGTCGATGTTGTGACGGCCGTGGGCCACGAGTTGCCGGTCTTGCTCTGCTCTTTCGAGCTTATGCTGGAGTCGGCGGAGAGCCTTCTCGTGCAGAGCAGCTGCTTCCTCAGCATCTCGCTGAGCGTCCTCCAGAGCCTGCTCGAGAGCAAGTTTCTGATCCTCCAGATCGTCGAGCTGTGTTTGGAAGTCTCGCTCAAGTTGCGAGGCTCTACGTTCAGCGTCGCGAGTCTTGGTCTTGAGGTCGTGCATTGACTGTTGTGCCGAAGATAGTTGATGCCGTAGTTCGGACACTTCAGACTTCCTGGCCGAAGGGCTGGACGATGCAGGAGACATGATCAGTCGGGACATCTCAGCATCGTGAGCTTTCCGCTCCAGCTCCGTGATTTGCTTCTTGAGACCCTTGACAACTTCTTTATGGGCTGCCTCTCGTTGAAGGTATTCCCGCTCCTTCTGCCGTGCCGTAGAGAGGTCACGGCGGATGATAGATATCTCGCTGTTGCCTTCACCGGCATTGGCAGGAAGCTGCTGTGTCAGTGCTAGCTGGTCCTCGTAATCCTTAATGCGCCGCTCAAGCTCACGGATGGTGCGCCGGGTAGCAACCGATTCGTGGCCTTCTGTAGAAGACACCTCTCGCAGCTTGGCTTGGAGCTGACGGATCTCCTGGTTAAGGCGATCTTCTTCTTCGGCGGCCTTTTCGATCTCGTCCTCTAGTGACTTCTCAACTGACTGCATCTGCTCCATCAAGGCGGCATTCTCATCCTTCAGTCGTCGTACTTCGTTGTCGAGCTTCATCTTGGACGTCCTCAAGTCCAATCGCTCGCGGTCAATGCGCAACGTTTCTTCGCCGTTTTGATGCATACGCTTCATCCCGCTCTCGATCTCGTCACGCTCTGCTCTGGCTTCGGCCAATGAGCTGCGCAGAGAATGCATCTCAAGGTTTAGGCTGGCAAGTTGGTCCTGTAGCGACTGTTTTTCCCGAGACACCTTGTTCACCCGCACAGTAGATTCTGAGATCTGCGTCTGAAGTTGGTCCTGGAGCAAGTCTTTTTCCTTGTTGAGCTTGGATACGAGCGATGTCGCCTCGTCAAGCTGTGCTCGAAGCCGGTCGATGGTTTGGTTCGACTTGGCGCTCTCTTGTGAGACCGAAACCGCCCCATGACGCAATTCGTCCAGTTGCTGTCTCAAGGTATCACATTCTCTTTTCGCTGCTTCCAGCTCCTCTCGAGAATGCTCCGACTCCTCATCCAGAGTCGTTTGGAGAACCTCCACCTCATCCTCCAACGCTTCAACCTTCTCCGTTTGCGCTTGGTAGTCCAGCTGAGTCTGCCGGAGTTCGTCTTGGACCTGTGAGAGTTCACCTCGCAGCTCGGTGAGCGTAGCCTGACGGGACTCAAGGTTTTGCTGAAGGTCCTCGATTTGCCGGGTGAGCGAAGCCTGCTCATCCTTGTGGCGCTGGGCCTCACTCTCCAGTGCTTCCTGCAGTCTGGATTCCTTGGTTGACAAATTTCCTTCTGCTTCGCGGAGCTTCTCGATGGTCCTTTCCAGTCCGGTCGCCTTCTCCTCCGCCCGTTTGCGTTCTGACTCCAGAGTGTGGCGATCCGTCTCCCATTTTTCACTGTCGTTGTCGTACAAGTTGTCCTTTTCGCGAATTTCGGCCTGGAGGTCCGAGATCTCATCGTTCAGCCTGTCAATCTCATCTCTATATTGACCACGGATATCCCTTTCGATCTCCAAGGCATGGTCCCGTTCTTGGGCAAGACTTTCTTCCAACTCATCGACGGATTTCTGCAGACGTGCCACGTCACGTTGTAGAGAGGCAGACTCGCTCGTCAGTGCTTCGTGGCGGCTCTGCAATAGGTTCTTCTCATCCAGCCTAGACTGCAGCTCATGTTTGAGGTCCTCCACCTGAGCCAACAGCGACTGACGTTCCCGGTCAGAGAATTCCTGCTCTTGACGGCCATCTTCAGCGATGCTCTTGAGCTTTTCTTTTTCTCTCGTCACTTCGGAAAGCTGCAATTCGATCCTGGCGAGTCGAGACTGATGTTCCAGATCGGCGGCTTCGCGTTCGCGAAGGCTTTCCTTGGCAGCAGTCTTGAGGTTTTCGTTCTCCTTGATGGTATCCGAGAGCTGCTTTTCAATGTGGGCGAATTTAGAGTCCGCCTCCTCCAGCTCAGTCTGCAACCGCAGAAGCTTTTCTTCCTTCTGTCGAGAAAGACCTTTGGTGACCATGGACTTGTTCGCTAGTTCGTCTTGAAGCTCTTCCAAGTCGCCCTTAGCCTGTTCCTTGTCTGCGATTGCCTGGTTGAGCTTGTCTTTCATGTCGTTGACCTGGTCCTCTAGGCGACGGACATTAGTCTCCAGCTCGTCGATGGTATCTTTCGCCTCCTCCAAGGCGTCGTTGGACTGCGCATTCTGCTCGAGCTCGATCATCCGCCTTTGGGTATCCTTCATCTTGTCTTCCATCTCTTCCAGCTTCGTTTTGAGGTCGTCGATTTCATCTTCTTGATCACCAAGCAAACGCTCCTTCTCGCGAAGTTCTGCTTCCAGATCACCAATCTCGTCCTGCAGCTTTTCCACTTGGCCTTGGTCTTGTTGCCCTTGGTTCAGCTGGCGCTGCATGTCGTCAAGGTCGGCTTCTCTGTCTTCCAGGGCTTGCTGCAAGCGCTCAATCTCTGCCAGCTGCTTCTGGTCTGCATACTTCCGCTTGGCTTTTTCTTGCAGGTCCATCATTTGTTGTCGATAACTCTCGAGATCCTTTTCCGCCGATGTAAGGTGCTTCTTGTACTTGTGAAGTTCCCTTTGCATGGTAACTTTGTCGACCTTCAGCTCGGTGTTCTCTTTTAATGCCGCCTCGCTAAAGCCAGGACCGGCCTTCCGGAGGGCTTCTTCGAGGAAGTGAATCTTCAACTTGAGGCCAAAGTTTTCTTTTTCGATTTTATCGATCACGCTTTCCTGCTCTCGAAGCGACAGTTGGTTGCCGTCCTGGAGAGGTCCCTTTCCGTCGCGTCGCGGTAGCACAACAAGCGGTGTAGTGGCAGTACTCGTGCTGTCCGCTTCTGGAAGGGGTGTACGATCCACGAACGAGCGAGACTGGTACATGGAGGTGTCGATGTTGGGAATTGGTGTCATATCCTCGTCGACCCTGCCAAGTGCGGGCGTGTTCGGTACGGCGCCATTCTCTTTGCCAGACCTACGGCGGATGCTGTTTCGCGTAGCAGACTTGAGCATTGGCGTAAACTCGGCCCCCCCAAGACCGGCAGGCAGGTTTTTTCGGTCTGCGAAGGGACCGCGACCGCGCGGGGTTCGAAGGTTGATACCCCCAGAGCGTCCATTGCGCAGTTGATGGAGCACGTTGTTCTCCTTCGCTGGAGGAGACTGGAACGAGGCCTCCTGAGAAATATCGAAGTCGGGCTGTCTGCTGAGGTATGTCGCATCGCCAATATTTGTGCGCGGCGTGTCGAGACCGCCGATGCCTGGTGCCACCATTTCGACCGCGTTCGACAAATAGAGGGGGGAGAATTCGGTATGCGGATTAGGAGTGCGGTCTCGTGATTCTGTTCATGACATTGGTTTGTTAGTCGTGTATAGGAATGGCGCGCGCTGGTGGGATGCGGCGCAAGAAAGCAAAACGCGTTATATCTGCGCGGCTATAAGTTGTTTTGTGGTCGCGATAGCTCAGAGCCTGGTCAATCGCAGTGTTGATAAGGGAACATTGAGAGAGAGCAAGGGACCAAGGGTGCGCGGTCACATCCCAGACCGCGTTGTTTACTCGTAATCCACTTTGGGACTAGCGAGGTGGGGGATGAATGAAAGAAGAAGTCGCAGTTTTCGACCAATGAGATAGGCCTATGTTATGGTCCAATCACATCGGCGAGGAAATCCAAGTCCCCGCAGTTTAAGAATCCCATGTCCAAAAGTTTCCACTTTTTGGCTACAAAACATCAGTGGGCATAGCGTGGACCGGCTTGAGACACTCACTTCAGGGGGGGGCGAAACAACTTCGGTTTGTGATGCAACCACTTTATGTCGTCGTCACTTTGCCTCATCCTTCTACAGAAACATAATCCACAATACCTGGCCCAAAGCCTTGCACAAGAATACTCTGCATCTATCTACACAATTAATCGGTCATTCGAACTCTTTGTGTCCAACATCAGTATAAGTCCTCTTGCAACCCTGATAGGCTGTTTGCAGTTGCGATTGCGGCCACGTCTCATTCTCCCTTCGGCCAGCTTGACGGTGCGCGCAGGAGGTGTTTGCCGCCATGTTATCGCTCGAACAGATCCCAGAGGAAATCATTCGCCAAATTCTACACTACATCTCACCAGAAGATAATCTGCTCGCAGTGCATCCCCTCTCCAGGCGTCTGAGTTGGATTGCTCAGGAGCCGTTGTTATGGCGGTATTACTGTTTGAACGCCTTCAGATTCTGGGAACCCGGCCACAATTTCAGTGAGAAATTGGAGGAGCCTGCATCAAGTGTCCCTTGGAAAAAGCTGTTTCTCCTCCGTAAAAAGAGACACGCCAAGGTTGTCAACCTATTTAATGGGATTTTGGCTACCAAGCACGGTCGCGTGAAGAAGTTTGAGGAAATCTGTACACTTGGTGACGACGCAAAGGACTTTCTCTTGACCCAAACTCAAACTCCAGACACTGCTGATGACGTCTTGGCTAGGAGGTTGGAAACGCGGGTCCCTCAAGTTCCCCGGTCTTTGGCTAATCAACACCGCTTAGGTATTTCAGCAATGCCATTCTAGCGAGCATCCGTCGAGGTGCCGCTGTCAGAATCTGGGATGACCTTCGTAACGAGGAGGTACTCGAGCCGTTAAGGCCTGACCAAGTTCCGAAAGTCGTGCCTGGAAGATTAGAGCGCGCACTCGCGGCCTTTGACATGTTCGTCATTCAAGACGATGTTGGCGATGTGAATGATGTACGCCATCCTAAGCTCATTAAGTTGCTCTTGACTAATATTGCATCAGGTCTCGAGAGTTTTGGACCGTCTAGCTGTCGATTTTCGGAACAGCCATTCGGACTTTGACAGCCTCTGTATTCGGGAACAGTCCCTGGCTTTGAACCGTTGGCTGAAATCCAACAACCTGACCGGCATGATCGACCCAGAAACCAACTATCGCAACCTCCGGAATTGTCTCATAGGCCACGTGCTCCGTGATGAGGCTCATCAGTCACTCCCCATGGTCTCAGCCGCCATTTTCTGCTGCATTGGTGAAAGGCTAGGGTTGAACGCACATTGCTGCGCGCTTCCAGGACACGTCCTTGCGATGGTCTTTGCGACTCGGGAAACAACACTAGACGGCTCCAGAGTTACAGACCCCTCGCGACCTATCGAGAGGATGTATCTAGATCCATACGGGAGCGATACAGAGTTTAGCAAAGAGACGCTTAGACATTTCGTCGCCCAAGTCGGGTGGCATAGTCTGGATGTTGACACGATGGCGCCGGCTGCAGTCTCGACCATGATCGGACGACTGGCACACAACATCAGGCATACAAACCTCTTCTTGGCATCCCAGGACGTCTCGGTCGAGACTCTGGCCGGCCTCGGAACCGGAACTGCTCTCCAGAACTTGGAGCTGTCCGTCTACGCCGCCGCCTGGGCTACCGCGCTTCTTGATCCAGGAGCGTTTGTGGACGTCACGTCACATTTCGCACTCAGGTTCAACTCGCTTCGTTTCGACGACGCCTGGCTGGTGGAGAAGATTTACATTACTCATCCTCAACCGAACGGCAACATATTCCTTGCCGCTCCGAACCTCGAGTATATACTTCGCCTCATCCGCCAAGCGGATGAGCAGGAACCCGTGCTCCGTGAACCGCAGGTCAATATGGAGTTTAAAACTGGAAGTGTCGTGCGTCACAGAAGATACGGCTCTATCGGGGTCGTGATCAGCGGAGAGGTGCTTCCTCAGGGATCAGTTTCATATTACAGGCTATTGTGAGTAGTTACTGATCGCATAATGACTACTAAGGCATGACTGACTACTTCTTAGAACACCTCCAAACATGCAGGGGACTTTCTCTCTGGTCAAAGCCTCAAGTTTGGAGCTTGTGCGGAATGCCGAGGAAGCAGAAGCGGCGATGTTCTCCGACACAGGGCTCTTCTTCAAACGATTTGATAGGGAAAGTTGCTCTTTTATCCCATTAAACGACGAGTTGGCATACACCCCAGGATGATTCAGACGTCGGTATCATTGGCAGGTCGATCGAGACCTGAAAAGGCCCTAATAGCCATTCTAGACTTATTGCGCAACCCCATGGTTTCCTCTCACCCCGTCAATGCTACGCCCCAATGGCCGCAAAGGCTAGCACCGCAAGGCAGACTTGCTTTTCGCTGATGCTGAACCACGCGCTTTCCCCGAACCCCAAACGCCCAGAGATTGAAAGTTTTGTGTCGGTTCTTCGTAGAACGCTGTTTCGTGCGGGTTTGCGCCCCTCTCCTACGAGCGCCCCTCTACGAATCGGTAGCCCAATCGGCAAGAACGCCGTGCTCTGCCAGCTTCTGTACCCATCGGTTGATTGCAGGAGAGTGGTCTTTCTGGCGCCCCTGTACCCGATCCTCGTCCTCTTTCATAAAGGCGATCTCTGTGTTGTACTCTCCCATCAAGGATTTCTGCTGTGTCACCAGATCGCTGTAGAGCTCGAATAGCTCCATAGCCTCCATGGACGGGTTTGTGACCTTCTTCTTGAATGCTGGATCGACTTCAGTTTTTACCAAGTCTGAGCTGTCAATGCCGAAGTCGGCGAGGCGCTCTGTCTCGTCACCTTTCAGTGGTTGCTCGTTGCCGGCTACAAGACTTTGCCAGCCGCTCAAACGGTTTGTGCGGCTGTTGAGGAGTTCAAATGCGTGTATTGTACGCGCGAGATTTTCAGATATGATGGTTAGGGGGCTCTTGCACAGCGCAAGCAGGTTGAATGATAGGGCACTCTCTTCAAACTGGCGCATACGTGCTTGGATCTCAGGGCAGACGAGGTTTGCCCAGTGAACGTTGTCCTCTAGGGGCCCCAAACAAACAGGCCTTGTCTTGAGGCCATCCAATTCCCATACCGAGCCATTAGCTGGTATATACGCGATGAAGTGATAACCCGACTCCGAGTCCATCTTCTGCTTCTTGGTTTTCTTGGTCTTCTTCGCAGGTCCTCTGCGACTCATTTTCTTGGAATCGGCGGCTTCAGTCTCGAGAAAGAGATCTGCATTCAGATGATCCATTCTTCGAGTGAAAGAATTGTGGACCGAACGGATGAATACATTTGAGGCCAAGGCATGACCGCGTAGTGGAGTACTAACGTTACTCGTGGAATCCTTAAACTCTTGGAGATTCGTGCCGAGATCCACGTCCTTGCAGTTCATGAGAATGTTCGTCATGGCGACGGTTGCGCAGGCATTATCTGTAGTCTGTGTGGGTGTTAGTGTTGGATGCAGCTAGAGGAGAGACGTCACAGGAACAGACCTGGTTCGCGAACCAAAGATCCCTGCTGTCAACAACTTCATCGTCTTCATAATTCTCGGAAAAGTACTGATAGAGAAAAATGAAACCGTAAATGGGCTGTGGAAGGGTCGCAACATAATTTTCGTCGACTGAAAAAACTTCTTGAACCTTGACATCCTTAACACCCAGTTCTCGGAGCATGGCATTGAAGAAGGCCTGAAGGCGATGTTAGAAATGTGTGGCAAATTGGTTGTCTGGGAGACTGACCGGTTCAGATTCCACCTCACACCAGCCTTCCCACTCCTGAAGCTCATCCTTGGTTATAGGCGCCAGAGCTTCGTGGAGAAGCACCTGATAATCCCTGGCCCCCTGAGCAGCGCCAGCAGCGGTTTCAGTCGCCTTCCGCTTAGGATTCCGTCTCGAGTCGCACATTGTAGCTTCACTGTCTGCTTTCGGGGGCGACTCCTTCCTCTTCTGAGAACGCAAGCGTCTCACCTGGGCAAGGCCTGCCACGGTAGCAATTACAGAGACCTCCTCTGGACTCTCGTTAATTGTGAATGTATCGCGGTCGTTGTCTGCGGTCGGATGTTCGTCAGATATGGGTTGTAACTCAGCGCCTGCCGCAACTGTGCCTGCCCGCGCCGAGCGGCTTCGTAGTTCGGGGCGCGCACGTCTTGGGGATGTCATTTTGGCTGGAATGATTTTGGCTTAGGCATTCGATTGCTCTCTTGAGGACTTCTCAGCATGAAAGCAGAAAGTATTTGGTATAAGTTCAAATGATTCGCAAGCGACGTGGGAGGGAAAGGGATTGGGTGCGGGAGAATTGTGGCAGGGGTGGTTTTTTTCCGAGGAAGAAGAATCGCGTGGAGTCCAAAGAAGGAACGGAATGCAGGGTGATCCGTGTAGACCGCCTCATAGAGGGGTCATGTCAGACTTTTCAGTTAAAGGTGAATTGGTTTAATTGTTGGCTTTGTGAGGTGCAGGTGACTTTGGTGTTTGATGTGGGAAAGGCGGATGAGGGCTCGTGGACAAGGTGCTTCGTCAAGGGAAGAGACAGAACCACAAAGAAGACGGAAGGTTGGGCATAGCCATTGATTGACTTATCGTTACCAATTTGAAAGACTATACAAAATGGCTGTTGATGACAATATGGAAAACACACAAAGCCACCTGGCGTTGAAGGACGGACCAGTGGCAACTTGTAAGAGGCATACCTGTAGTTTAGATTAGCTTCAGATCCTTGGTCAATACCTAAAGCAAGGATAGTTCAACAACTGCTGATGATGATTCAGTTACTGCACCTTTTACATATGGTGATTCAGAGCCTTTAGCGGATGTTACGGGTGGCGCCTGGGCTACGTTCAATGCAGTTGATTGTATTGCCGCATGCCGTGTCAAGATAAGGTTCGGAAACGGGGGGGTTCGTGCCTTTCCAACAGCTCCCACCTGGGATGAGCCCGCTCTTAACTCCAACGACGTCAACTGAAGGTGAGGTAACAACAACAGCAGGGTAAGCGGGCGTCTGTGGTATGATTCGCACAGGCCATCGGAACTGTCATCTACAGCGCGGACGGCAGCTGCAGCGAAGCTCTGACCCTGTTAGTATTTCGGATCGGGCCCACTATGCGGCCGCTATGCCAATCATAGTCTTTCAGGACAAGGCGGGTGGGTGTTGTTGGCAGGCGCGTTTAGACGTGACGAGCACTCGCTGGAAATTTTGAAGATTTGTATTTCTGCCAGTAATTTCTCTTACCTCCGCGACGTCAACAGTAGCTTGCAACGCCAGGCAAGCTTTGATGCTCCTCGGTCTCCCCTCCCACATCACTCGAAGACCTCTGCTACCTGACGGTGACCTTTGCTTGCTGCGATTCTTATGAGGCGAGCCTAAGCACGGCATGCGATGAGCGCGACTCCGAGACAGCGGACTGGTGGTTTTCCACAAACACCAGCGACCGCAGCACCTGGCAGATCCCGACGACAAGACCCCGACCCAAACTCCTCCGTCTCCTCCCAGAAGAGCAGCCGATCGTCCGCGCTGCCCCTGGCCCCCGAAAATGTCTCCCCAGGCGGTCCTGCGACCGAGCCAGTCATCCCGTTGACAGTTCTCGATGCACCCCAACAGCGTTTTTACGCCTTCGCCATTTATGTTGGTCTGCTGGCATGGAGGTTCTATGACTGGATCAAGCTGGTGGAGGATAACGACACGTCCGCTTGGCTGTTTCTCAAATGGGTCTTCATTGATTTTGGATTCCTGTTCGGCCTCCCGGAAATGAGGATACCATGGCTAGAGATGTCGCAACCCGTCGTTACAGGCATTTTCCTCTTCCACGCCTTTTTCAACTTTATGTTGATGTTCAACATTCCGGTGCGTAGGAGGAAACGGGCTCTCGGATCCAGAAGACGAACGGAACTAACCGATAAGCAGCTTCCACTTCAGCCATGGCTCGTTGGCTTTTTCAAGGTCTTCTACGACCGCGAGGTTGCCGTTTCAGAGCACACTGTCAAGGTCTCGAGCATCTTGCATAACCACTCCTTGATCATGGGAAGACAGATAATCAACATTTTGCCAGAGGGGTAGGTCACAGCTCACCAACTATGCAATGCATATTGCTAACATGCTTGTTTAGCTCAGCGGTTCTGAATTTTGACCAAACCCCATTCTGCATCGGCGATGGTCGAGAGATCGTCCGGCTGCCTATCCAATTTAACTCAACGATACCCGCAGAAATGGAACTCACTCGCATTGATCTCTATACCAACCAAGAAGAAACCATCAAACTGTCTAGTCGCGAGGTTAGGAAAATTGCGAAGCAGATCAAGGATCAAACGGCAGAATCCAACCCAGCAGCCCACATCATCGAATACCCGGTCAAAAAGACCGGTGTTTACCGTCTCGGCAAGGTTCTGGATGAATACAAGCTCGAGGTCCAGCGCGCGACCCGAGACACATATGTTGTGCCCTGTCCCAAGGCAAAATTCCGAACTCCCGACAACGAGGATCGCTGCATCAGGGACTTGTCCGACTTGCTTGTCGATGTCACTGGAACCCCGCCCTTGAAGATTGTCTACAGCCGAACAGTGAAAGACAAGGACAAGAGTTTCCATTTCCAGAGCCTACAGCCCGAGGATTATACGTCGCCCTTGCTAGGCTCGCCTTCTTCCTCTTTGACTCCTGCTGGCGACGAGGATACGTCTTGGGTCAAGCCACAAACCGTGGCAGTCCGTCTGAACGAGACCCTGGATGAGCCAGGTCTATGGCAGTATGCTGTGGATGAGGTTACTGACGGGTTTGGTAATGTTCGGAAGTACGCACCTTCTGCAGACGAGACTGAAGCCCGTACCCGGCCCAAGGACCTGGCCCGCACGTTCAAGGTAAAGGAGCGACCCAAGGTCAAGCTGGAAGGCTGCGATCTACGCAACCCTATCAAAGTTGCCAAGAGACGAGAGGCTCGTTTGCCTGTTCGCTTCTCGATCGATGGCAACGCTCCAGATACCTCTCACCACTTGACATGGGACTTTTCGCCCATCGACTCGTTGACCAACAGCGGAGACCACGGCGACAAGGTTTCTGTGGTTTCCTATTCCGCGGCTAACTCGCATGATCAACCTCTTGTTTCGGAGCCAGGGCTTTATACCCTCAAATCAATTTCGAGTGGCTCTTGTGAAGGAGAAGTACAGGAGCCATCCTCATGCCTTTTGCTCAACCCTCTGGAGCCGCAGTTATCGATTCGCTCTGAGGAGATACCCGACAAGTGTGCAGGAAACTCTGTGGGACTTCGTGTGGACCTGGACCTGATTGGAACACCGCCATTCGTGGTACGGTATGATGTCGTTGACGAAAAACTCAAGACCAGGCATGAGTCGGTACAAGTCAAGGGTCTCAGACAGCAAGTTGAACTCAGGCCCACGGCAGCCGGACACCACAAGTATATTTTCAAGTCCATCGACGATGCGATTTACACTGGTCAGCGTTTGAGCCCCGACATAACACTCGAGACAGACGTCAAACCGGCAGCTTCAGCGGTCATACAGCACAGTACCGGATCCAAGAGCGCATGCCTGGACGAACCAGTCGAGGTTGATATACTTCTTCTTGGCGACGCCCCTTTTTCGCTCGAATGGGAGCTTGTACACGATGGCAAACGCAAGGCTGAGCGCGTCACCGACATTCAAGGCTCGACGTACAAGATCAAGACCAAGCCCCTTGCTAAAGGCGGAGAGTATACACTTTCTCTCAATAGCGTTCAGGACAAATCGGGGTGTCGCACATTCCTCAAGGACGAATTGAAGATTTCCGTCAGGCGCCAGCGGCCGCGTGCCGCATTCGGAATGCTCGAGAATAAGCGGAGCTTCAAAACAATCGAACACGCCGAGGTCAAGCTGCCTTTGCGTCTTCAGGGAGATGGTCCTTGGACAGTTTCGTACCGCAATGCCGATGAAGGCGATGTTGTCCACCAACGGAAATTGAGGAACAACAACGACATCATTCCCGTTAAAGCACGTGGCCTGTACGAGATTGTCGACGTCCAAGACAAACAATGCCCCGGAGTCGTGGATCCTCAGGCGTCCAAGTTCGAAATCGATTGGTATCCTCGGCCGGAGATTTCCCTGGTACAGTCCGATACGGTTGTCTTGAAGGGCAAGGAATTTATCAAACGTGATATTTGCGAGGGGGACATCGACACGTTTGAGGTCAACCTCAAGGGTGAGTCTGTCAACCACTTAAAGGAGTTAATTGCTAACAAAAATAGGTTCTGCTCCCTTCCATGTCGATTACAGTGTCAAGTACAGTCCCTTTACTGGCTCTGGCTTCAAGGGCCATGCCTCTAGCAGTAGTATCAGTAAAAAGGAGCTGGACACCTCCCTCAACAAAGCGACTATTCCGATGGATACTTCGAAGCCCGGAGAGTACACCTACCAATTCTCCGACTTGGCAGATAATCTCTACGACAGCGCGACAAATTCTCGTTCTCTGACTGTGGCTCAGCGTGTTAACGCCAAGCCATCTGCTGCCTTCGTTAAGCCTGGGCAGTCGTTCAAGTATTGCAAGACGGAGCAGGACAGGGAAGACACGATTCCCATCACTCTCAACGGTATCGCTCCATTCTACGTCGAAATCGAGATCAAACATCACAGCGGCACTGTCCCTGAGACGTACAGAATCCCGTCAATCCAGACGAACTCGTACGGCATCCACATTCCAAGGCAGCATCTGCGTCTTGGAATACAGCATGTTCGCATTCGCGAAGTGAGAGATGCGCGCGGATGCCAAAAGAAGTACGAGATTGGTGCACCATCTGTACAGGTGCACCTCCACGATGCCCCGGCCATTTACCCGCTGGAGAGCCGAGGGGACTACTGTGTTGGCGAGCGTATTGCATACACCCTCTCCGGCACACCTCCCTTTGAGATCTGGTATGATTTCCAGGGCCAGCAACGCAAGGCCAAGTCTGGAACAACCAACTTCCGCCGCATCGCTGAATCTCCTGGCGAATTCACCATTACATCCATCTCTGACAAGGCCTCAGAGTGTCGCGCCTCAGTCGATATTACTAAGACGATTCATCCTCTTCCCGCCGTCAAAATCAGCAGGGGTCGACAGACTCGTGTAGATATACATGAAGGCAACGAGGTTGAGATCCTCTTCGAGTTCTGGGGCACACCACCGTTCGAGTTCACCTACACACGCAGCTCCAATGCTCGCAAGGGCCAGAAAAGCGTGGTTCTCGAGACGCGACACGACGTCTCGTACGAGAGCAGCAAGATCATTCGCGCGAGCCAAGAAGGCACGTACGAGGTGGTAGCCATCAAAGACAAGTTCTGCGCCTTCTCCACCCAGCAGGTCGCCGACACTGGCAAGGGCCAGAAGCTGCTCCAGCATTAGCATGAACAAAATGAACTCGGGGGCTCTTTTTTATTTCTTTCAAAGCTGAATACACTTGGGCTTGCTGCATGATGATGAAAGAGGCAATATTTGTGTCAAAGGCTGTTGTTGGTGTGCATAGGCATCTATATCATGGCAACGGCGTTTCATTCTGGGGAAATCAAGGGTTGAATAGGGCTACAATCAACATAACCAAAGACAAATTTCTTTAAGTACATCGGAGCTCCTTTTGACATTGGACACTCAAGTCCAGAACGGACCGAGAACTTGTGGTTTGCATTGTGATTCCGAGATAACTAGAGTTTTGTGGCCTAAACTTTTCCCAAACCCGCTATGATGAACAAATTACAGCTACGTCTTGACCCCCTGGCTCTCTTTGCTTCCCTCATTCGGTAAGCTCGATCCGCTTGATCAGATCGCCACCGACCCTGGCAATCTCCAGCAGGATAGCCGGCTTGTTAACCTCGACAGGGTCAGCCTCCTCATCGCCAGCGTCCTTGACCTGCCGGAAGTTGTATGGCAGACCGACACGGAAATTCTGCCTGCTGCGGAGCTTGGGCTGCCAGATGGCGCCAATGACAACGTCGTCCGGTGCCCCGTGAAAGAAGATGAGGGCATCCTCGTACGCGGCCTCGAGCTCACGCAACAACACCGTCGCTGGGTGCCTTGCGAGGGGCAGGGGCACTTTGCCGGTACGCTCATCGAGGTTCTTGAAGAGCGAGTGGCGCGTGCCGACCTCAGAGGCAGCGTCGCGGACGACACGCTTCAGGGCCGAAGAGGATAGGTGGAGGAGGACGTCATAGTCGGCGAGGGAGGGGCGGAAGAGCTCGGCGGCGTCGAGGGCGATGCCTCGCTCCTTCACGAGCCTACTCGCGGCTTTTGCGAGGCGCGTCATGCGCGTCGCAAGAAGCTTCGAGGGGCCGTGACGGGTATAGGCCAGGCCGAGGTGATCGTGGGGCGTGGCGACGAAGAGGACGGCGTGGTTCATGTTGGGGTCGCCTGCGCGCCAGGCCTCGAGGTGGTGCGAGACGATGGCGCGGTCTTCGGCCGCCATGTCGTCCGAAGAGTCGACGACAAGGGCCTCATCGCGCCAGTCCCAATGGGATAGGAAGAGGAGTGTACGGAGGAAACCCGACATGGGGCTCGAGGGTACCTTCCATGGGTGCGGGTTGAGGAAAACGTGGAGGACAAGCAGCTCAATGAGCTCTTCGGTGACGTGGCCCGCGAGCTTATGCACGTTGAACCAGTGCTTGACGAGGCGAATCGTTGTAGAGAGGGTCGTGAAGCGCGTGCAGTAGGTTGTGATCGTTTGCGTGTGCAGAGGCAAGTGCTTGTAGCGCCAGTGCAGGTTGAAGAGAGCCTCCTCGGCTTCGGCTCTAATCTGGGGGCTGAGGGTCTTGTTCTTGGCTTGGCGGTCCAGGAGTGTCTCTTCGAGTTCGGCGTAGATACGCAGACGGAACGCGGCCCCTGTCTCATAAATGATGTCCAGGTAGGCCAGGTTGTCAATGTCGCGCGCCGCATTGTCGCGGCCCAGGCTCGTTGTGATGCTGTCGTTGACGGCTCGTAATCTGCGGTCAATGTCCAGGAGGAACTCAATCTTGGTTTCCTGGATGGCGACAATGTTTTCCGGCCACTTGCTGGAGGCCTCAAAGTAAAGGTTCACATCCATGGCTGGGGGACTGGTCTTCTGGGAGAGTGTGAATGGTGGCTTGAACGAGGCGAATCGGAGCTCAGGAACCACGGGAGAGATCTGCCTGATTGACAACGGTATGTCTTCCAGCCCGCGGATATCTTGTTCCAGGGTCCCGAAAGCCTTTCTCGCCGCCTCGAAGGCTTCTTTGTCCAGGGGCGAAATGTCCAAAGACGAAGGGAGTTCGGCATCACGGAAGCGCAGGTCACCAGCGCCGAGGCTCAGGTGACGCTGGAGGATATAGCGAACAATCTCCTCGCAAATACCCGCGGCCGTCTTGTTCGTCCATGGCACACACTCGAGAATGCTGCCATCCTGGAACCGTCTCAGCTCAGCCTTGTCGCCCCAGAATTTACGGAACTTTGCGGCATCCTTCTCCAGCTCGGCTGATGGGCCATATTCCATCAGCCGTCCCATGTTGGCGGGGTCGAAGACAATACCAACTTGAATGTTGGGAAGGCCCCGGGGCTGGTTGCCGGTGATTGGCCAGGACGCTGGATCTTGGCTCCAGAAGTGGATCAGCTGGGATCTCTCCTTCAGCGCTTTCTTGAGAAGCGCATTTGCTTTGAAGCTGAGGTCCCAGACGGCTCCCCGGCGGTCAGGGTTGTTGCTCTTCGAGTTGCTATCAACGTTTTGGATCTCAAAAATGGCATCGTATAGCTGTAGCGGCATGTCGGCTTTAGTGATAAATGTCGGCTCAAATTGGTTTGCCAGGGTGTCATTGAGCACCTCCATGGTCGTGCAGGCATGAAAGTGAAGAAGACTTGCGGACCAAGGGCTCATCTTGTACAAAATGTTGACTTCGCGATCCGGATCAAACATGACGGGGCCGTTCTCGCGGATGACCTCGGCGCCGTGCTTGTAGGTCCCGAATACGAAGGGCTTCTTGGAGAACTCGGTAGAGGCGAGGAACTGGACAGTAGCCTTGAACAACTCCGTACTGCTCAGAGCCGAAGAAAGCGCTGGCTGTCCGTTTCGTCCACCTGTCTGTAAGAGCAGTGCCATCATGGTGGCCCACTCAAAGTGACCAAAACCGCCCTTAGATAGCGAACTACCAAGGCCCCGTTGTTGAAGCCAGATCCTTCCGAGAATGCAAGCGTCCGCAAAAGCTCTGCATTCTGTCTTGGCCCGGGTCAGAACACGGAGATACGTGATGAATGTGTCTTCGGCCTTGATCGTTGAGTTGTAGAACGGTGTTGCGGCATTGGGATCCTTGGCGTTAGTCTGTCCACTTCTATTGCTGTTGAACGACGGGTTCAGCTTTGTCTTGGGGAAAACCCCTTCGGGAGCGCAGGGAATGACCCGAATGACATATTCCGCCTTGGTTTGTTTCTTTCCATCGCTCTCGTCGCCTAGATTGGATGTTGCCGCAGGCCTGACTGAAAGGACAGGCAAGAGGGCGTTTCCGTTCAGGTACTCGAACTCCAAGCCAGCCGACTCTCCGAGCTCCTTACGCAAGTTCGCCGCGATATAGGCAATGTAGTACGCTCTCCGGTAAAAGTAGCGCATGTTTTGGTGATCCTTCTCTTGGAAAAGCGAGGCGGGCATCTGCACAATCATATCAACGCCCTTGTTGGCCTGAGCCTGGACCATAGTTCTCGAAACATAACTTCCAACGACGTTGTAAGTCGCGGGCTTTTCGTAGGAGAGCTTATACGGCGCATCTTCGGCGGGCTTCGGTTCCGGGTAAGGAATCTTTATGCGATGAGTCTTTTGGAATTTGCGCGTGGCTTCGGCGATCTGGAAGTCTGGTTAGCAACTACATGTCTGGGGAGCCAGTATCGTGAGTTCAACCAACCGGAATAGGGCCGTGAGACTCAATGCCTCCGATCAGGTTCCTGATCTTATGCAGTAGTGTGTCGGCGCCATCCAAGGCCTCGGAATAGTCAACCTTGACCTCCTTTAGAAGCTCGTCCGTCTGCAAGACGAATGGACTCGCAGTCGCAATATTGGCCGCGATCCTGGAGTCGCCCTGGTGAAAGACTTTGCGTCGCTTGGGACTCTGCTCCATTTTGACGACTTGACGGATCAGCACCGTGATTTTTCGCGCAATGGAGCTGTTTGGTTCGTGGCCGACAAGTGCAATGGACCAAGAACACAATTACACTGCGAATACGGCGGCGACTACGAATTCCGTCTACACCCAGAACCACCCGCGATCAAGGGAAATTTTTTGAAGCGTGGGGCATCCTGCAGGCCGATAAGCCGCTGGGAGAAAACTTATCCCTGGCCGACCGCCCGATAAGACTTGGAGCCAGTTACAGACCCGCTTTTATCTGAACATTGTCCCAGGCACCCTAGGTAGGGAACCAACCCAGACAGACAAGTCACGGGGATAAATATTCAGAGACACTGTTGTTGTTGAGGGCTAGTTTCCAATGACCTAATACGTCCTCTAACAATTTATCCCCTGATTCTCTCTTAAGCGTCGAGTTCCAATGGAGTTCCCTCTAGGGGCAATGCCGAACCAGCGAGAAGGCACCGACCGGCATCACCCCACAGCAACTATCCGTCCTAGAACTTGAGTGCCAGACCACGTACCCGGACGAAAGGCCAAAGATCATGGTAGGTAAAGAGCGCATGGGATGATGGAATTTCAAACCCGCCAAGATGCGCCCCAGCATGAAAACGGCCGGTATCGCTGTGGAGTAGACACAATTGCTGCCGAGCCTTGGTATGAACGATCTCGTGGCGGTTTGATTCCGCTTCGGCACAGTCTTCGGCAAAAGGCGCCGCTATCCGAGTCGGGTTAGGGCCCCTACTACGTACATACCCACTCGTGCCACTGTACTCTAGCTAGCTACACGGTGGCAGTATACGCCTATAATCGATTGATAACTATGTGGCGAGTTGCGAAGCCCAGCAAAGCAATAATGAAGCCCCATCACTCAACGACAGACATCTTGGTTGTTGTTGTTGTTGCAGCAGAGGTGGCTTTGCGGGGTTCGGATGGAGAAGCTGGAGTTGAGACTTTCCCCATTTTTGGCGTCCTCCACCACAGAGCACAGAGCGCAGGCGCCAAAACATTTAGCCCCGCCACTTTCCGAGTCACGGAACTTGGGAGGGGGATGGCTGTCGGGAGGTACCTTACTGTCACCTTCAGTACTATCGCAGCTCCAAGCCGCACCCAAAGGGTACCTACCTACCTCAGGTGGGCAGGGATGCCGGGCACTTCTGAGCGTGAGACACCCCTGGCAACGTCCCCAGATCCAAGCTTGCCCTCCTCCTTGCCGAGCTCAATCCCGAAAAGGCGGAGCAGCATACATCCCCCCCCCCCAGACACTACACACGGCACAAGGAGACGGAAACCCACGGCCTTGGAAGCCAAGGTCACGTACCAGATGCAATATATTGACCCGGCTCCCTTCACAATCCCTGGTGAAGGGTGGTCCTTTCTCTTCCCCGATTCCCTCTAGCCCTACCTTTTTCTCTCCCGTCTCCAACCCTTCTCTTGGTTGTTCTCTACTTTGTGCGCTGTCATCGTGGAAGCTACTCGGTCATCATTCTCTGGACCTCAACCGGTGCTTGCATTCCTCCTCTCACAGTACTCCCAACTTCCTCCACACCGTTCACGATGCCTTCAGCAGCTCTGTGTGCGCGCTCGTTCCGTGCCTACGCCCGGCATGGCTCTAACGTATGTCAAACCGAGATCAGGAATCTATAGACAACCGGACGCCACACTCGGCAGCTTAATTGACCCTTCTTCTATGAGTAGCACACTGCAATTCTCGCCCGCGCATTCTCCGCGACAGCGCGGAGACCAGAGATCAACAAGGTCTATCCTTCAGCCGCCGAGGCTCTCAAGGACATGAAGCCCAACTCGACGCTTCTCTGCGGCGGTTTCGGTCTCTGTGGTGTCCCGGACACCCTGATCAACGAGGTTCTGAAGAAGCCCGAGATTACCGGCATCACTGCCGTCTCCAACAACGCCGGCACAGACACTTCCGGCCTCGGCCAACTGCTGAAGACCAAACAGATCAAGAAGATGGTAGCCAGCTACATTGGCGAGAACAAGACCTTTGAGAAGATGTACCTGACCGGCGAGGTCGAGCTCGAGCTGACCCCCCAGGGCACCCTCGCTGAGCGCTGCGCCGCCGGCGGTAAGGGCATTCCGGCCTTCTACACCCCGGCTGCCTTTGGCACCGTCGTCCAGACCGGCGAACTACCACTACGCAACAAACCCGACGGCTCGCCCGACCAATTCTCATACCCCAAGGACGTAAAGGTCTTCAACGGCAAGTCGTACCTCCTCGAGCATAGCATCGCTGGCGACTACGCCTTCGTCAAGGCCTACAAGGCCGACAAGCTCGGAAACTGCCAGTTCCGTCTCGCCGCCAACAACTTCAATGGCGCCATGGGCCGCAACGCCAAGATGACCATTGTTGAAGCTGAGCAAATTGTCGAGCCCGGCGAGATCTCTCCTGAGGCCGTTCATCTGCCTGGCATCTACGTCAAGCGCGTCATTCAGAGCACGACCGAGAAGAACATTGAGAAGTATACCTTTGCCAAGGATGAGAACGACGCCGACGCCAAGAAGGCCCTCGGCACTGGCGACACAGCCGCCAAGCGCGAGCGTATCGTCCGCCGCGCCGCAAAGGAGTTCAAGAACGGCATGTATGCCAACCTTGGTATCGGCATGCCTATGTTGGCCCCCGGCTTCGTCGGCCCCGAAGTTGAGGTTCAGCTGCAGTCCGAGAACGGCATCCTCGGCCTAGGCCCGTACCCCAAGAAGGGCGACGAAGACGCCGACCTCATCAACGCCGGCAAGGAGACCGTCACGCTCAAGCCCGGTGCCGCCGTCTTCGGCAGCGAAGAGAGTTTCGGCATGATCCGCAGCGGGCGCATCAACCTCACCATCCTCGGCGCCATGCAAGTCAGCGCTAATGGCGACCTCGCTAACTGGATGTTGCCCGGCAAGGTCAAGGGCTTTGGTGGAGCTATGGATCTCGTCAGCAACCCCAGCGCGACCAAGGTCGTCGTCACAATGGAGCACACGGATAAGAAGGGCAATGCCAAGATCGTCAAACAGTGCGCTTTCCCCCTGACTGGCAGAGCTTGCGTGTCAAGGATCATTACCGAATTGGTGAGTCGCTCCTGCATAATCCAGAACCATGACTTTCGTCAAATACTAACAGGTACTAACAGTGTGTCTTCGATGTCGATTTCGCGCACGGCCTGACCCTTATCGAAATTGCGGACGGTGTAACGGTGGAGGAGATCAAGAGCAAGACCGAGGCGCCGTTCACGGTTGCTGACGATCTGAAGCCCATGTTGTAAGGCTAGAGCGGTCTGTAGAATACCCCAGAGGTTGGATCTGTTAAGGAATACCGTTATGGAGGGCAAGCTGTCGGCATATAGAGTACGGCGTCAAGTTAGGGACCAAATTAGCCATGAAGTTCTTTTTTCTTTCGTGCCCTTGAGCTCTATTGCTGTTAGATTTACCCGTTTGTCTCCTTCAAAACCTCGTCATATCCTCTACAATACTCCCATAACGCTGACTTCCCCATGTCTTTTCTTGGATAACATTCTGTTTGTACTGTCCACCCACGCCAAGGATGGTGTTGCCGGGTCTCGTCTTGACTTTGCCTTTGCAGAATATGGTTTCCTTCCATCAAGAGCCCATAAATGATTGCAGGATATCATCAAGACGCCGTCGCTTCTTCCGATTCGGATTCAGGCCAGTCTCTACATTCCCAAGCTGAACAGTAGGCTTCATTAGCTCCGCCGTCTTCCGCGCAGACATCTGCTTGTTACTCGGTGAAGAAGTCCTGAAGAAGGTATATCTTGAGGTCGCAAACAGACCGCGGCGAACATAAGACACGGCAGGTGTGATGCCTGGCCTCGAGGAGCCGCAGTGGCCCAATTGGAGACATGCTAGCGGCTTGGACGGGAGCACCAGCTGTTCCGAGACGGTTTTCCGCACCGTCTCGAAGCCCACTCTGGTCAGATCCTCGTCATTCGTGAACTGGCCGATAAAGGAGTACAGCCAGAACGCCCAGGTCTCGAAAGGGAAGCCCTTACACGTCTGGGCTTCGTAGCCAGGCACGTCAACGTACATGGAGAGGTTCCTCTTGGCCGCGTCGCCAAGGTGGTCGAGAAATGACGGCGCGTCCCGGTTAGGGATGAACTTGATGGGCTGGTTGCTGCTCTGGCAAAAGTTCATGAGCCCATCGTCGATGTTCCGGGCCAGGCCCTGCACCTGTCTCGGCTTGCTCTCCTCGACGAAGTCGAAAAGCATCAAGTACCAAAGCAGGGTGTCGTGGGGGCCATGCAAAGGCTCCTCCATTTCCCAGCCCTCGCGCAGCGCCATGTCCGCGGCGCCCCTCCAGTCACTCCGTGACGCGTTGACGTCATACAGCGCGAGCGACGGGAACCTGGAAACGTATTGGAGGGATTTCTTGGTCACCGACTCATCGCCCCAGAGTCTAAGGATACGCAGCAGGGGAAAGGGGTTTTCCATCTCCAACCAGCCCCTGACGAGGCGGTCGTCGACCTTGGGGAAGATGGTTCGCAGCTCGTCCGCCGGCTGGATAATCTCGAGAATGGCAAGATTCTTGAGGCGGCCAAGGGCCAGCAGTTCGTTCTCTGCAAACGAGCAGAATCCCGTGATGCTGAGATGCGTCACAAAGTCGACGGCTACGGATTCGAGCGGCCTAAGGTAGTGACGGAGGTTCTCGCTGGGCTGACAAATGTGCTGGCGGTATCGGTAAAGGCCCAATGTCTTCTCGTCGTCCTCGGCGAGCAGAAGTTTTGAAAACACCTTCCATGCCTGAAAGCACACACCCCTACGAACGACGCATTAGACCTATGAATCTTGTCTGATCGGGTAGGTCTTCGAGAGATGGACGGACGAACCTGTTCTCTAGCAGTCGCCATATTCTCCACAAGTACCTCTTGGGCAGGTCCTCACGCGCGAGGTGCTGTTCCGTCACGTCACCTATGTTCTCCGCCACCGTATGCATCGCCATGTCGGCCAGCGACCTCGGTCCCTTTCTCCCCTCTCCACCGCGACCTTTCCGGGGTGGCCAGCCCGTCCGCCTCGACCAGTCCCGGCCGTTTTGATACGCATCTGGAGGGCGCGGTACAATGACCTCTTTGTAGACTTGTCCCGACTCGTCAAACATGGCAGCTGCTCATACCGAGGGTTATATTTGGAGGACAATGTCTCTGAGAACCTCTCACGCAACGCTCTTTTTTATAGCAAAAAGCATGAATCAAATCGATGGTTTCACGTTCAAGAGTGAGATGATACGTAGGGGAGGAGCCGGACTTCTAAGGACTCTGATAGGCACTGTGCACATGCACGGTGTCCAAACACATCACACTACTTGCTCATGGCGGCCTCTGGCCAGTTCACGTACAGATTGGAAACGACGCGTCCACTTTGCTACGTCGGAGAACAAATTCAATGTGCTTCACTAAACACAATGGAATCATATCAAAGCCACGTGAGCAGTTGCTATCAACAGTTACAATCCAATACTAGGGCACAGCAAAAGCCGGGGGCTAGAGAGAAGAATGTATCGCCGCGTAAAATTTCTCTGATCACCAATACAGCCGAAGCTGCCACGGGACAGAGGGTAAGTGAGCGAGGAAAGTGCGTCAGTCTTACCTCCCATTTCCCCTCCAGACACCTTCATTGATAACGTGAAAGCCAGAGTGAATAGAGAGGGTTTGTGTTTTATGATTAGGTAAAGAAGAAAAAGAGAAAGAGAGAAAGCTTCGCTTTGCGCGAAATCGCGGCCTTCATATGGGAATTTTTTTCCCCAGAGTGGGTCGCGGCGGCTGGAAACACTCGGCACGGGGGTTCTGCCGGTGGCCGGGTAAAACCGGTCACATCACAGTACAAATAAACTCTTTACACGGAGCACGTCAAACCCGCTTTCCGGCGAATCCTGAGGTTTCTTCGGTTCGAGGGTTCTGGATGGGCACACAGTGCCAAGGAATTCCGTAACTAAACCTCTCTATCAACCAAGCCTCTGCAGGCTCTGATACGGCCTCTCGAAACCAGGGACTTGCCCGTCCTCAGCGTGGGGCAAACAAGCCGTGGCGGTGAAATGAGGCCAAAGAGGATCCCTCCACCAAGACAGACCAGTCTGTGCCAACCAATAGTGACGAACGCGTTTGTGTTTGCGGGACTCTACAGTCGTGCATTTGGCGTGTGCTCCAACTAAAAGCCCGAGGGACGACTGTATCGTGCTTTGCGTGCTGTGGCTGTTATGCTACCATGGTAGTGATGATTGCCCCTCCTCTTAGCCTGTGACTCTTCCATGTATCTGTTAGTTTCTGCCCAATGAGACCATAACTGAACGACGTAGGTATTGGCTTCCATGTCCTTTTTTCATTCCGCTTGGACCAGTGATCAACACTTCTTCTCCCTTGCCATCTTTGCTGCTGTATTTCTCATTCACTTGTACCACCGCACCCTTTTAAGTGCTGCCACCGCCCACCCAGCAGAGCACACTTTTACCCCGCCATCCACCCCCTTGCGCCAAAGGCTTTCGATAAGCATCCCACTCTTCAACCCCGCAACAATTTGCGCTCTATCCTGACAATCTAGCCAAAGGAAACAATTCAAATCACAGTCAAGATGGCAGGTGGACAGCCAGGATCCAACTCTCGCGGCCGCGGTGGCAAATTCAGGAAGTTTACCCGTGGAGGTTTGTTCACACCCGTGCTCCGCGACAGCACCTCTTCGATGCTGACAATCACAACAATAACCCAGGTGGGAAGCATTTCTCCCGTGACCTTAGACCCCTTGACGCCGATGGCAACGAAGTCAGCATGTGGTCTGCCAACTCGAAGAAGCAAGGTGACGACGAGAGTTCCGAAGAAGACTCTGAGGAGGATTCTGAGGAGGAGTCCGACTCCGAGGGGGACGGCAAGTCCCAGGCCGAGATGACCCGTGCTGAGCGAAAGGCCGCCGCCAAGGCCCGCAAGGACGCCGCTGTAGCCAAGAAGAGAGCCCAGGCCGTCGAGGTCGGCGACCTGCCCCCGTCCGACTCGGAGGAGAGCAGTGAGGACGATGCCGATATGCCCGCCAACCCCAACCACTCCAAGGCTGCCCGTAACCAGACCAAGGCGCCAGTCGACGCCCCTGAGGTCGACGAAGCCGCCGAGGGCGTCAAGAAGCTGACGGTTGCCAGCAACCGCAAGGAGCGCGAGAGCATGGAGGCTGCGCAGGCCAAGGAGAGATATCGCAAGCTGCACGAGGCCGGCAAGACGGACGAGGCCAAGGCTGACCTCGCGCGCTTAAGACTTATCCGTGAGCAGAGAGCTGCCGACGCTGCTCGCCGAGAGGTATGTTTCATTCACACGCGAAGACACACGCGCAGACTAGCCTTTCCATCCAACACCCCCATACTTTGGTACTGACTGGATTTATTACTTCAGGCCGAGAGAGAGGAGCGTGAGGCCCAGGAGGCCGCCAAGAGACAGGAGATCGAGGCAAAGGAGGCCAAGAAGAGAGAGGCCGCCCTTGGTCCCGTTAAGAAGGGCAAGAAGTCTAGCAAATAAGGCGACCCTCAACATATCGGACTCTCGATGCTCATTGGTAATTCGGTTGCAACTTTTCATCATACACCATCGTCTTCGCTGGTCCATATTCGTTCGCAGCATAGCGTGCGTTGGATACTCACATCTGAACCGCAATGTGAACAACACTCTTGCTTTTACTTTTAACACGCCTGCGTCCACAGATGGCTATCTCAAGCTCTGTGACATGCTCCGTTCCGTACCCTACACGGAATCGATAACCATCCCCGTTTTCCATACGAACACACAGCCTGCTTTACATGCCGGCCAGACCATCTGTGCCGACGGCTTCGTGCCATACCTGGTCGAAATCGACGCCCTGCTCCTGGAACAGGTCTCGGATCTGTTTGGCCACCTCCACCTGCTTTTCGGGCCCGAATCCACCAGGTTGCGAGGACTCGAACTGCACAATCTCGATCCAGCGGAAGAAAAGGTTCTCCTTGCCAATGGCGGCGAGAGCGTCCCTAAACTGGAAGACTTGTCTCCGTCTGTCGTCCTCCTTGGCGCTCACCCCCTCTTCCTCCACAGACATCCAGCCGTAGTCTTCGTGATGCACCAGAACCAAACGTCGGAAAGCGTCTAGCGCAATGTCCTTACGATCCACCATCGTATGCGCGTCAATCATGGCCTGCCAGTCGAGATCCCACTGGCCGGTCATGGTAAGATAGCCCGTCTTTTCCTGTAGAAGGAGTGGCGAACAGGCCTGTCGGATGATCTGTTGCAGCGCCTCGTTCTTCTCCTTCTCCTTGAATATGTCACCCAGTTGCTGGTCCCACTCCCGGCTGCGCCGAACGTAGATTTCCTTCTCTCGGAAGCCAACTTTCCATCGCCAGCTGACCGGGTTGCCGTACGACCGGCCAAAGACAAACTCAACAGGCCATGGCCAGACGAAGACGAAGAGCATGAAGTCCAGAGTCAGTGATGCGCCGCGCTTGACAACCTCCCACAGCAACTGTCCCCAGGTCGAGTCACCAGTCGGGAAGGTTGTTTCGTTGGGGTAGCCCATGGCAGACTGAACGAATTTGAAGTAATAGGGAAGGATGTAGTACATGCGCAAAACGAAGAGCGCGGCGACAACCAGGTTCATGCCAACGGGCACAAGAAAGATCTTCTTCTTGAAATCCGTGGGCTTGGAATCGATATGAGTGATGTAGACGTGTTTGGGCGAGAGAGTCTCGAGCAAGGGTTGAAGGACTTCTGCTGGTTTCTTGAAAGGTGCCGGCGGCGTGCCAGGCGACCTCTTGGGCGTCGACTTGGACTTGACGGCTTTGATTTTGGGCGCCATGGTGACCGTCGTGACACTGATACAGCAGGTTGACCTGCAAGTTTGAAAGGAGCTTAACCAGGGTGTCTAAGCTCCAAGCTGGCTAGTTTTGCTAGAGGGGCCAGGGGGATAGATTGCACATTAATTGATGGCCCTGCATAAGCACAACCCGTCTGCAGGTGGATACCTTTTTAGACCAATCAAAGCTCGCCTGTCAGCCAGAAGCAATTGCCTGCACATTGCACATACTCACCTCGAGCTTGAGAAATTTCTGGGGCGATTCGAGCTCAATCAAAGCTTGTCTTGTGTTTCTTCAATTGCCGCCGCTGTTCATGTTGCGCTAAATAACAGACCATGCTTCGATGTAGGATATGGAACGTAAGTAACTTGTCTCCTTTCCTTGACGGTATGATACAAAACCTAATCCCTTCATAGGAGCGAAGCAGTGCACATGTCCGCGCCTTCTGTCGCCACCCCACCCTCTCACGACAACATGACCTTGGTCGGCGCAACTACTCGGACGCATCGAATCCCACCCCGCAGGGCAACGATAAAACCGGCGGCTGGGGCCGAGGTCATGGTGTGAAACCAGCCGGGGTTGCAGGCATTTCTTCAGTACCGCGTGGTCCAGTTGCCAGCGGCGGATGGGGCCAGCCGTTGTTTGGTGCTGAGCCATCTTCAGGGGCGTCGAAAGCCGATGAACGAAAGAGCCCTCTCAGCCTGAGTGACTCACTTGACAGCCTGCTTCTCCCTCATGAGCTCGCGGCACGAAAGAAGCTGGCGGCGCAGCAAGCAATACAGCCCAAGGCTGCGAAGAAGCCAAAGCCCCTAGGTGGCCTCCCTGGTGGTTTGAATGGGCCCAGGATTTCTCGAAACCCTCTCGCCAATAATTTTGCTGTAGGCGCAAAGAAACCACTGGCGGGACTCGAGGAGAAGCCTCTGGCAGCGAAAGATTGGAGACATCGGTCCGAGACAGAGAGACCCCCAACTACCAAACCAGTACCGCACAGCCGACACTTTGCGAAGGACGAGAAAACCAGGTATTCAGCACAGCAAGTTCCACCAAAGCAGAAGATGGGCCTTGGAAACTCGGCCGGCGGGGAAACTGGCGGATGGGGTCAACTCGCGAGGAAGCCCCCCAGCAACCGTTCTCAAGATACAGCTCCCGATGCGCTGTCAAGCCCAGTCTTGTCGAAAGAAAGCTTCTTCTCCAGGTTCACAGAAGTTCTGGACACAAAGTACAATCAACAAGGCAAGGAGCCCCGGACATCACGCCGGGATCTTGGCCGCTCAAGCAGCAATGATTTCGTGACGGAAGAGGTCATGGTGGAGAACTCATCAAAGCCGGAACGCCGAACACGGGATTTTGACGAGTCCTACGAAATCAGCCGCGATCCAAGGCGACGCGACAAAGCAGGAAGCCGGAGAGGAGATGCGTACGGCTCTTCCCGCGGCGCTAAAAAATCGGTAGCGCAACAAAAATGGGAGAACGAGAACGAAGTATGGGAAGACAATGGTGCGAGCCGGGAAGCTGAACGTCGCCGCAAGAAGGCCGAAGCAAAGGCGCGGAGACTAGCGCAGGAGAAGGCTGCTCCTCAGAACATCTTCCTGCCTGAGTTCATTAGCATTTCGAACCTAGGTACTGCACTCAAGTTGAAGCCGCAGGCGTTCCTCAGGTCCTTGTCAGAGATGGGATTTGAGGATATTACCGAGGACAGCATCATGACTGGAGAAACTGCCGCTCTGGTAGCTCAGGAGTTCGGTTTCGAGCCAACCGTTGACACTGGCGGTGTCCGGGATCTCAGGCCTCGACCTCCGCCAGAGGACGTAACCGTGCTACCACCACGGCCTCCGGTTGTTACTATCATGGGTCACGTTGATCACGGTAAAACTACTCTACTTGACTATCTGAGGAAATCCTCCGTCGCAGCCCAAGAGCACGGTGGCATCACCCAGCATATCGGCGCTTTCATGGTGAAAATGTCCGACGGCAAGCTTATCACTTTCCTTGACACTCCCGGTCACGCGGCTTTCTTGACCATGCGACAACGTGGCGCCAATGTCACCGACATTGTGGTGTTGGTCGTTGCTGCTGACGACAGTGTCAAGCCTCAAACCATTGAAGCCATCAAGCATGCCAAGTCAGCAAATGTGCCGATTATTGTGGCCATCAACAAGTGTGACAAGGAGGACGCCAAGCCCGACCAAGTCAAGGCCGATCTTGCTCGTCACGGTGTAGAAATTGAGGATTTTGGCGGTGACGTCCAGGTCGTTTGCGTCAGTGGAAAGACCGGCCAGGGCATGGGCGACCTCGAAGAGAATATCGTCACCCTCGCGGACATCCAGGATATGCGCGCCGAGAAAGACGGCATGGCGGAAGCTTGGGTGCTTGAAGCTAGCGTGAAGCAATACGGCAAATCTGCAAACGTTCTCGTCAAACGAGGCACTCTGCGCCCCGGGGATTTCGTTGTCGCAGGCACCGCCTGGGCCCGGGTTCGGCTCCTGCGGAACGAGGCTGGTCAGGAGCTGGAGGAGGCACCTCCCGGAATGCCTGTCGAGGTGCTTGGTTGGAGGGACGAACTCCCTGCCGCTGGAGACGAAGTATTACAGGCACCGGATGAGGATCGGGCGAGAACAGCCGTCGATTACCGCGAGGAGATGCGTGAACGAGAGGCGTCTTCGAAGCAGCTAGCCGAGCAGGAACACCGCGAACGCGAAGCCAAGATCGCGGCAGAAGTCGCCAAGGAGATCGAAACAGTCGATGCTGAGGAAGGCGAAATTATCGCGACCAAGGTTGTCAACTTCATGGTCAGGGCTGACGTCGTGGGGTCCGTCGAGGCTGTGTGCGCGACCATCAAAGAGATCGGCAACAATGAAGTGAAGCCTCGGATTCTTCGGTCTTCGGCCGGCCAGGTGTCTGAGTCGGACGTTGAATACGCCGAGGCCTCCAACAGCGTTATTGCAAACTTTAACAGCGCTATCCCAGCCCATGTCAAGCATCTGGCCGAGGATAAGGGCGTGAAGATATTGGACCACACTGTCATTTACCACCTGTCGGACGAGGTGAAGCAGGTCATGTCTGAGAACTTGGCCGACAAGGTGACGTCAAAGGTTGTCGGCGAGGCGGAGATTCTGCAGGTGTTCCCCATCAACGTCAAGGGACGCACTTACAAGAACATTGCTGGTTGCAAGGTAAGGAACGGAATGGTCACTCGGTCGACAAATGTGCGCATCTTGCGGAAAGGTGAGAAGATCTTTGATGGTAAGTCAGCCCCCGAAAACCTTGCTCAAAACATTGGATTTAATCTAAAACCGCTTCCAGGCAAGATCGATACCCTCAAGCACGGGAAGAAGGACGTGAATGAGATCAGGAAAGGTACCGAGTGTGGTATCGCCTTTGAGGGCTTCACCGACTTCCAGGCCGGCGACCAGATTCAAACATACGAGGAAGTGAGAGAGAAGCGAAGCTTGTAAGATATGAAGACACCTACACAATAAAATACCGGGGATATCACAGGCGCAGGAAGGAACAGCAGGCACTAAGAGGTACTTGGCTGTCATAGCTGACCTTGGATGAGAGTCGGTTCACCCAAGGGCACAACCCACACAACGTCACTGTAGAGTAGAGATAGACCATAATGGCAATTGTACAATATGTATCATGTCATCTTCGGCCATTCTCGACTTGGCTTTTGTATTATTTTACCATCGCTTTGGTGCAGAGATGGTGCTTGACGAGAACGTCCTACTTGTCACTGTTGACCGCGACCGCTCCTTCTCGAGCTTGGCCAGACCGATCTTATCGGTGACGGGCGTGGCGTTGATGATGTTGTCGAAATCATCGTCATCCTCCCCGTTGTCCGAGTCCGGTTCAACATCCGAATCCGGCTTCAGGGTCTGCGGCCGTGGTATCGCCTCGGGCTTTTTCTTCTCCTCTGCTGAAGGGTTCGAGAATGTCTTTGATGCGAGCACCTTACGACGGATCTCCTCCATGGCTGCATCGTCGTCGCTGTCATCTGATATGGCGTATGGGTCTTCGTCTTCTTCCACTTCCTCTTGGTCTTTCGCGGGCTTCTTACCTAGGTATATGCCGTCGACACTGCCGCCCTCGCCGGGCTCCTCTCCGCTCTCGTCGTCCTCATCGTCATCTTCCTCTTCCTCTTCGTCGGAATCTGGTATAGCTCTCCGATTTGTGTTTCCCCCCTTCCACATATCATCGGCGTCGCCCTCCTCTCTGCTCTCCGCGTACTCCTTATCAAGCCTGTCCAGCCACTCATCCTGAACCCTCTTTACACCCTTCTCGTCCTCACTCGACGCGTACTTTTTCAGCAGACTTCCGTTGATCTCCAAGAACGCCTCGCCATAAGAGAAAGGTGCAAGAACCTGTTCCGCCCACTCGGGATGCCCGCAGATGTAGAATGCCGCAGCCAAGGCCTCGACACAGTTCAGCTTCCACGGCTTGCCGTAGTTAACCGTGTTCGCAGCCACCAGGTAGGGCAGCAGACGCTCGCACTTTCCCCCGACTTTGTTCCACTGTACATCCTTCATGCGCGCCCAGCTACATTCGACGACGGCGGCGCCGTACTGCTCCATGAGGTCGCGGTCGGCCGGAGACACGGTGTGCTTACCGTTGGGGGTAATGATGACTCCATTGTGACGCTGGCCAACGTGAAGGTCGCGCATCATGCCCATGCGGATCAGCTTCTTGCCAGAACATCGCTTGGGATCGCAGTGACCCAGGTCCCAGCAGGCGGCTTTGAAAGTAGGACGGGAGGTAGGGGCTTCGGTATCGTCGCCACTCCGGGGCTGGCGCTGTCGTGGGGGTCCTGAGTTGTGATTCTTGCGGCCGCGAGAGCCGAAGTTATCCTTTTTGTGGCGGACCATTTTCGAGGATTAGAGGGATAATCGAAGAATGGCTCGCGAGAGACGGAGAAAGATACTCGGGGCGAATTTCTTACGGTTGTTCGCCAGCTTCTCTCCTTCACAAGAGATGGTTTGGCGGGGTACGGAGTACTTGGAGGGGCAAAATTGGTAGCGATAGCTCGAAAAATTCGATAAGCTGCATCACTTGGTCCATGTATGCAATTAGGCGTACGTAACTCCAGGAAGATGAGGGAACCCACATATGAAGCATAGGCCACCTTGTTGGAATCGAAGTGGCTCCTCCCGCGCCGCCTGTCACTCTCGGCAGCCCCTCGTCATTCGGCCACAGATGTCAGTGTACGTACCTATCAAAGGGTTCATGAGGGATGCCTGCGCCGACCTACCTAATCCACTATATCCAAATCGCAGGCGCTTGCTCGGCCAGCTCTTGATTCCTCTCGGCCCCCCAAAATCCGATGTCTTTTGCACCTTGAGACCTTAACGACGACGACGACGACGACGAGATTCTAATCGCTAGATAGCTCCCTTACCTCTCCGCCCAAGGCCGCACCCGAACGCAATTACCGCAACGATGGAGGCCGCATCAGCCAGAGCTGCGGCCCGAGACCGCTGGGGCGAGATGGGCTCGCCCACGCCATCGCAGCTGCAGCGATTTATCCAGGCTGCCTGCAGTCCCGAGAATTACGAGCCGAATCTTGCCTTGAACCTTGAGATCTCCGACTTGATCAATTCCAAGAAAGGCTCCGCCCCGCGCGAGGCCGCTGTCGCCATCGTCAGCTACATCAACCATCGCAACCCTAACGTGGCCCTCTTGGCGCTCAATCTGCTCGATATCTGCGTCAAGAACTGCGGCTACCCGTTCCACCTGCAGATCAGCACAAAGGAATTTCTCAATGAGCTCGTCAGGAGGTTTCCCGAACGACCCCCGATACGGGCAACGCGGGTGCAGATGAAGATTCTCGAGGCGATCGAGGAGTGGAGGAGTACGATATGCGAAACAAGCAGATACAAGGAGGACCTGGGCTTCATTCGGGACATGCATCGTCTTCTAAGCTACAAAGGGTACACGTTCCCTGAGGTTCGGCGTGATGATGCCGCGGTGCTCAACCCAAGTGATGTGAGATTCTCTATCTGTTGTCTATTTTCAAGGTCCAAGGATGGTACTGACAGGCATAGAATCTAAAATCTGCTGAGGAAATGGAGGAGGAAGAGCGCGAGGCGCAATCGGCCAAGCTTCAGGAGCTGATCCGCCGAGGCACCCCCGAGGACCTGCAGGAGGCGAACCGTTTGATGAAGATTATGGCCGGTTACGATACTCGATCCAAGACGGACTATCGCGCAAAGGCTGCCCAAGAAGTTGCGAAGATCCAAGCAAAGGCACGGTTGCTTGAGGAGAGGCTCGAGGCGTTTCAGCAGGGCGATACGATGCAGGATGGTGATGTCTTCTCCGAGCTCGCGGCAGCCTTGCAGAGTGCGCAGCCCAAGATTCAGAAGATGTGTGAGGAGGAGTCGGATGACCATGAAGCTGTTGCGAAGCTGCTTGAGATCAACGACAGCATACACCAGACGGTGGAGCGGTACAAACTCATGAAGAAGGGCGATCTGGAGGCTGCACTGAAGGTGGCTAGCGGGGCGTCACTTCCGTCGACCTCTGGTTCGTCCAAGAGCGCGGCGCAAGAGCTATCTTTGATCGATTTCGATGGGGAACCAGAAACAATGAACGGTTCGTCTTCAGGCCAGTCAGGTCAACAGTCCACCGGTGTCGAGAATGACCTTCTTGGTCTTTCTATCGGCGATTCTACAAGCTACGGCCAAGGAGGTGCTCTGGCGCTTGGATTTGGAGCGAATCAGAGTAAGTTGACCTCGCTGTTCAATGTGTGTGTGCCGTACTGACTAGAGCTAGACATCCCAGGCCCCGCACTGCTGTCTTCCGTAACGGAAAACAACAGTGCAAAGGGTACAATGAGCAACATCGCCACACCTCAAGCGGCGTCCTTCTCTCAATTCGCGTCCTTCACGTCCCCCATGGCGTCCCAATCCGGTACTCCCCAGCCTTCTGGAATGTCCGCATTCAAGCCCCCTCAGCAGCAGGTTCCGGCTTCAAACGATCCTTTTGCCGCCCTTGCCTCGCCCGTGTTTTCCTCTAAGCCTGCTACTCCTGCTCAGCCGCCTGCGGTGACCGCGCCGCCCGCAGCAGCCACGAACGATGACGACGAATGGTCCTTCTCATCAGCCTTGCCGCCTGAGGCTCCTAGCCAACCTAAGGAACATAAGGCGACTGTAAGCGACTCTATCGTGAAGATTGAGATGATTGCTGGAAGGTCTGGGGCTGGCAATGCTATGAATCTAAGTTTTGCCTTTTCGAACAAGTCTGCGCAACCCGTCACCGAGCTTCATTACCAGCTCGCTGCAACAAAGGTAAGCTTCCGGTCCATGTCCGACAGAAGATGAACAAACTGCTGACTCCATTCAGGGTTACGAACTTGGTCTCAGACCCCAGACAGGGCGCTCATTGGCCCCTAGTCAGACCAGAGGTGTGACGCAGTTCGTAGAAGTATGGCATGCCGGGGACAAGAACCGCAAGGTAGAGTCTCTCAAGCTGCGGTGGAGGATTTCTTATAAGGTTGGAGCGGAGTCTAAGAACGAGATGGGTGAGATTCCCGAGTTCAGCATCGCATAGCGAGGCAGGATCTCAGGATGGAAATTTTTGAAAAGGGCTGTAATTAGAGCCTTGGAGAATAAGAGGCACAACCGGCGGTGCGATAAAAGGTTATAGAATCTACGGGGGTTTAAGATAGCCGAGAAAGCAGTACCAATTGCCTCTCCATGAGCAGTGAAACTAAGTTCGCAGACCGTCGTCTTGGTTGCGCGACCGTCGAGGAATCAGACGATCAAATCAAACAATTGGCTAAGTTGTGACCAAGAAGGTGAGTCTCTACCAATCATGCTAGCTACCTAGCTATTTCTGGGCTATGACTAGGACACGAGGGTAGCCGGGCGATACGGTAAGGGGAGTAAGGACGGGGCCGGTGTGGGGGGGGGCTCCTTTGGTCTCGTGGGGGCCGAGAACGCGGCGTGTGTGGGGTTGCGTGCCGCGCCAAAGTGCACGTCCGCCGTGGGATGACCTCAGAGTTCCCAGGAGGATTTTCTCCCCGTTGCCTGCGACTCGGACACCACCGTCTGGTACGATTTCCCCGCCAAATTTTCCTGGTTTTCTTACAAAAACAAAGATCCCTAGTTCTTCGGCGGACTTCTCAGGGTTATTTACCCGAGGCTCGAAGCCTCCGAAGTGCTGCGCTTGCCGCGAGCTGCAGCCCAAGGTACCTGACGAGCTCCTCCGCCAGCCGGCTAGTTAGTCAACCCTCAGCCAAACCAGTATTCCGAGCCGCGCTTTCGGAGGACCCCGAATCACACAATGGGCTCAGACGACGAGCGCCGCGACCGCCGCTCTCGGCGCAGCCACGATGACGACCAAGACACAAGGCCGCGCAGGGACGCCGCAGACCGCGATAGCCACCGGCGCAGACGAAGCAAAGACCGAGACCACGGGCGCGACCGCGGCTCCGACAGACACAGAGACAGGCGGAGGTCGCGTTCACGGGACGGCCGCGAGAGACGCCGCTCACGTACCCCGGACTCCTCGTCGCGGAAACGCTCCCGCTCGCGAGACCGAGACCGAGACCGAGACGGCGACGGCGACGGAGACAGACACAGACACAGACAAAGAGATAGAGACCGGCGTAGGCGACGATCCCCCAGCGCCAGCGGCGGGAAGGAACTCGCCCGCCGCCGTCACCATCGCCGTCGCGGCTCCGACCCCGGTTCCGACCCGGAACATGAAGCCCCCCGACGCAAGCGGCCGGCGCCCGCTCCCACCGCCGGCCCCCTCCTTCGCGCGGGCCCGCTCCCCGACCAGGACGCCTCCTTCGCGGTGTCCAAGGGCGAGGAGCCCGAGAAGCCCAAGGAGAAGCCGAACCTCCGCACGACGGGCCTCCTCGCGGCGGCCTCCAACTCGGTGCAGCAGGCCGACGGCACCTCCATCGTGCTCAAGTACCACGAGCCCGCCGAGGCGCGCAAGCCGGCCGCCAAGGACCAGTGGCGGCTCTTCGTCTTCAAGGGCGCCGACATTGTGGACACGGTGGACCTGAGCGCGCGCAGCTGCTGGCTCGTCGGACGCGAGGCGGCCGTCGTGGACCTGGCGGCCGAGCACCCGAGCATCAGCAAGCAGCACGCCGTGATCCAGTTCCGCCACGTCGAGAAGAGGAACGAGTTCGGCGACCGGATCGGCAAGGTGAAGCCGTACCTCATCGACCTGGAGAGCGCCAACGGGACGGTGCTGAACGGGGACAAGATCGCCGACAGCCGGTACTACGAGTTGAGGGACAAGGACATGATCAAGCTAGGGCACAGCACGCGAGAGTACGTGCTCATGCTGGCGCCAAAGGCATGAGGAATTGCAATGCTGTGGGGCGGAGGGTGTCGACTGGTTCCCTTGCGAACGTGGTATTGTCCTCGCCAGAGCCGGATGGCGTCAAAATTTCCTACTTCTGTTAGACTTGTAAATTGCAATTCGCGGAACGGGCATTTTCCGTGCAAATGGAAAGAAGAGGCATCGAGTACAAGAACGCTGCTTTGATGTTTCTACTACTATGATGTTTTCTAAGAGAACAAGACAAAAGAAACAAACGCTGAAGCCCCCGAGGGGGGGGGGGGGGGGTAATTTCGCTACCGAAACAAAATAGGCAATCAGTCTCCACCCATAATGCCGCTTTTGACATGTCACAGCGCCAGCCCGTTCTGTTCTACTATACTGTACTGCCATCTAAGCAGCAGCCGTTCCGAAAGATACATCCCAGAATGAGAACCAGCAGTGCATTCCCATCTATCCCAGCCGGACCCCCAGTCCAACGTATGCCAATTCCGGGGGGGACTCGCCAACGTTTCCAGCTCTCACCTGGCGGGAAAACTCAACTGCCTCCTCGGACCTTCGCTGAAGGTGTTCCTCGTCTGACTGATTCAACCGCTGTCTAGCATCTATAACGTTCACAGTCATTTCGCCAAACCCAATGAACCCGCCATCCGCAAGCCGGATGCCCCCAGACCCAGATCGAGTCATACTCTCCCCGCCCGAGGCGCTTCGTGGGCTGGCTATTGGACTTTCTCGTGCAAAGTTGGGTGGTCGCCCCGTTGGTAGCAGACTGGGCACGTTGCTCCCCCCGAACAGTGCCTCATTACGGGGACGTCCGTTGTGCCTTTGTCTCCAGACATCATAGGATGTCTGGTCCATATCAATCGGTGCAATCCGCGGAGAGGGCTCCGTCTCAACCATTGACGGTGCTCGGGGGCGGGCCAGGCTTGATCTGATACTACCGCTGTTGCTGCTTACAGGAGTGCTTATCGAGCCGGTCGCTCCCGCGGTTTGAGGGTTTGAACTCGGATTTCTCGACATGGGTTGCGATGAGTAACCGTTCGGAGGCCTTGCTTGGGCAGGACTCTCTGAAACTGCGGTTGCGGGCAATACGATATTCAGGTCTGGCCGTTCAAGACTCGGGTTAGACCGTGAGAGAGCCTTGCTATAAGATTCCCCATAATCGTAAGGGTAGGGCTGTCGAGTGGCTGCGGCGTCCTGTTCACTCGTGGGAGTCCGTTGCAGGCTGCTTGTCTGATTCGTGACAACTGATAGCCCAGAAGGAAAGAGCGCCGTATGTTGCGTTCCCGGGCTGGAGTTTGCTGTCCAGGCACCCTCGCTCAGGACTATAGGAGGCCTTGCAGTAGATTGAGGATCGGATGGCCCCGCATCTGCCGAATCTCCCGGTCCACCGATACCTGTTCGCCCTTTGCTCGACTCGTTCGGACGCCTCGCTCCGGTGACGGAACCGGCCACGCGTCGAAGAAAATTTGTAAAGTGAACGGGTCGGACAGGGTGCACTTCTCGATCCTGTTGAGATGCCGGTGGCCTACTTGCTCGAGGTTGGCCTCCAAATCCGATCGTGTCCGCAGGCTGGTTCTCTTTCATTCTTTGCGCGATAGATAAGGGCATGCTATCGATAGTTCGCAAACTGTTGACTGAACGAGCATCATCGTAGGCGGCTATTCTGTCAATGCTTCCTGCCCTTGACGGTGGCGTAGGAGACATAGGATTCAAGAATGTCTCATCCTCGATAGTGGTTCCCGATGTTACATTTGCGTAGCTGGACTGGCCCAGGATCGACAGCGGCTGCGGTGCAGTAGCTGTGCTAGAGCTTCGGCCCCTGTTGTAGATTTGACCACCGCCTCGAGGTGGAGGGGGGGAGCTTTTCTTTATGTGCATGAGCTCAGTCTCGGCCTCGCTCATGGCTGTCACTCTTGAATGACTGGGGGGCCTTCCAGCCCTAGAAGACTGAGGTGGAGTGATGAGACCGCGGGCGGACTCCCGACTGATACTTACGCGTGGATCGTTAGCCGTTGCGGTAGTCTCTCTCCATGCCCCCCCATGATCACGATAGCGTCGCTGCTCTCGTTTCTTCACAGAGCGGTGCTTGGAAACAACGGTCCACTCCGACTCGGAAGAATTTGGGTTCGGGCCCTCCACCACATCCGGAGGATACGGAGTAATGGTCCGATCCTCGGATCTTTCGTCTTCGGCCCGGGGCTCATTGTCCTCCGGAAATGAACGATACGGCATGTGGAAATGATTCGGGTCAACGAAGGGAAGCGGAGACTCGCACTCGACATCCTCCGAATAAGTGCGATTCGGTAAGTTCGTGCCGTTGGAAGCCTCTGTTGACTGCGACGATATGCTGCACGTGCGTTCGAATACAGAAGAGTGCGTGGCGGTCTTGTTGCCGTCTACGATATCTGTTGATACGGCTTTCTGTAGCTTGTCAATTTCTCTCGGAAGTTTTGCAAGACGTCTTTCGAGATCAGCTTTGGCCGTAACCAAGTCTGCCGGGTTGTCTCTGCGTCCCAGTATTAGTCTCATACGGGCGATAGGACAACAGAGAGTTTTAATGAGCAGCAGTAGCGGCAGTTAAGGGGTGGGAACGAATTTACCGTTGCGAATTAGGTTGCTCCTTGGCTTTGTGATGCTTGTGAGAATGGCCGTGACGATCGAGATGCTCCATCAGCTTTTTTCCATGTCTTACGTATTGCCGGTAGTCATCCGGCAAGCCGGTATCGGGGTCGGTACCCATTCTGGCATCGGCTTCATCGAGTGATTGACAGAAGACTCGGACAGCGCGTTCTAACCAGAATTCCAACTGCCGCTCCTCGGCAAGAAGTTCCATGAAGAATGCTTGTACGATGCTGTGCACACGGAGCGTATCCAATGGCTCGGGGATGAGCTCGACGCTTTGACGAGTGCTTTGTGAGCTGGAGGAAGGAATGTCGTCTGTTTCGTTTCGCTCAATGAGGGCAAAGTTGATTAACGTGACCAAAGTTTGAGTCAGGCTTTTCTTGTGGCGTGTGGTTTCCGTCTTCACCGGTGTGCGCTTATCGAGAGCCTTCAGTCCAAGTGCCAGCATCTCGACTGGCATCGACTGGCTGAAGAAAGAGAGTATGTATATGAGATTTAGAGCGGCGACGTCGCCTCGCTTTTGCAGTTGGTCTCGGATTGTCTTGTAGGCGGGAAGAATTCCCACTCTCGGTATGTCTCTGAACGACTTCAGATACTTGGCGAGGGGCTCTCGTGTTACATTCATTTGCAATGCCGCAGCATGGATCATCAAGGGGAGACGGCCCATCAGCTGCACCAAGTCTTGGGCCCGCCTGAGATCGTCAGTCGTATACGGCTGTTTCTTTCCCATTTCTTCGAGCAACAATTCCTGCGCGTCTTGAACTGGAAGAAGACCTAGCTTCATGATGCTCGGATTATCCAGACGATATGCACCAGCCTCGGCGCGCTCTGTCGACGTATAGATGAGGCTGCTGTTTGGTCTGTCGGGAATGAAGTCGAGCACAGCATTGTCGCCAAAACGGATGCCGTCGAACACCAGGAGCCAGTTTTCTGATTCGTTGAACCAATTCCGAACGATCTCGACCATCTTTTGAGGGTTCAACAAGTCCTTCTTCTCTTCTTGGGCAGCCATACCCCTGATAGCCTCCGTTTTCGCGATGTGCCAAAACCCATCCTCCATGTCTTGCAGACTGGTCGATCTGATCCAGTATATTCCACCCGGGTAATCGTCTTTATGGTTGAATACATACTGACGAGCCAAGTGTGTCTTTCCAGCCCCGGGGATGCCCTGAATCAGCACGGCAGAAGTGCCTTCTGATCGTCTCTTGGCGTCCGTCAACACCTTGTGGAGACTACGGAGCTCGTCCTGGCGCCCTTTGAAGAACGAATTGGGCCGAAATCGGTCAGGGTGGACAAAAATAGGGCGGGGCGTATACGATTCCCGCACCGAGGCAAATGGAGAGAAGCCCATAGTGTCGGCAATGGCAGTCGGCGATGAGACTTGTGTCGATAGGGCGTTACTTAAATCTGCCGAACTGTTAGAATCGATCTCCTATACATTCTCCGGGATAGTTTAGCCTTGATCGGCGGCCTTGACTACGAGGGGAAATGCAGGTGAGTCCCAGAACGAGGATTGGGAATACTTGGGAGCTCCAGACGAAAGAGATGGAGGAAAAGTACCTTGCGAAGATGTGCTACTAATGCTTCTGTAATTACGCATCCTCTCGACTGCTTCTGACTGGGCTCTCGCTCTCCTGTCGTCTATCTCGATCTCCCAGCGAGTTCGGATCACTGGCGGGGCTTCTTCTGCCCAGTCGCGAATGGCGGTCGATACATTTCTATATCCAGGCGCGCTGGTGCTGTTGAACTTGCACATGCCAGAATGGGTGGCCTCGATACCGTAGTAAGTGACGCCTGGCAGTTGCGGACTTGCTGACTTGGCGTCAACCACTAGCATCCTATGATAGATCGTATATATTAGCCAAAGAATATCACTGACTGGTTCAGCCTGTCACGTTGGCCTTTTACCGCGGATTTGAAAAGGGCATGGATTGGAAAGACGGGAAACAGAGATGATGGACGCTATAGAGATGAAACAGAGGAAAGCAGAATGGCATGGTAGTAAGAGAGATGAGACAAACAGGCCTTACTAAGCCCCCCAGAGGCAAATCAAAGTGGATGTAAGTATAAATGTTCTCACTTTGTGCCTTTGACATCCGTCTTGTGGTTCTCGTGAGCCATATGGATCTGAAACCGCTGGTAGACATCGAGGAAGTGATTATTGATGTTTTCCAGCGTCTCATTGTCCTTTTTCAACGTCTTGAGGAGGACGGATTCGCTTTCGAATACTTTTCTTGGTGCTATGGCATCTGCCATTTTCTGCAAGACGAGCCCCCATGTTGCCATGTCTGAGCCAGTGTGGGGAGTACCTAGAAAGATGATTCCATAAGTTGAGACGAAGATGGACCTGGCGTCCTCTTGGTTCTTGTCTCTGACATCATTGGAGTAAAGCAGGGCACGCTTGACCAGGAGACCGCCTAGACTATGCGCGACGAAGATGATGGGGTTATTGGACGTGCGCTCGCTCTTGCGGTAGAGGGTGAGATTGGTGACCAGAGTCTGAGCATGCTGGGAGATGAAGTTGTCGCTGGCACTTTTGCTACTTTTTCCTGTTGTGTAAACATCCGCGTTGTAGCCGTAGACCAAAATGTTGGCGCGGGTCTTTCCCAGGGACTGGGGGAGTAGCTCGGCAGGCCAGAAGACGCGTTTGGCATCAGAAGATGTCCATGTCTTCTCGGGGTCTCCGTTGAGGCCGTGAACCAGAACAACGTCGACAACAGCGTCTGGATGAGTGAAGACAGCAGTGATTTCGTAGCGAGAAATGTGTTTGTTGATGGACCCCTGAGTATACACATGTGTGGTTAGTATGTACAGGGCAAAAGCAAGATACAAAGTGCAAGTGTCTATCGGGGCACTACTAGTGTAATAAGATGTCATACGAGGAAACACGATGAAGGAGCAGAGATGGTGATGAGCGGGTCGGTACGCACGAGTGTAAGCCGTTGACAGGAAGAAGACAAACGAATAACTTACCATGCTTGCTTGCTCAAGGCCAAGCCAGCAGCGGGGGACTTGGGGAGAGAGAGAGAGAGAGAAAGAGTCTTGGTCGTCGCTCGCTAGCTAACGCAGCTTACTCTTTGCAGGGATTGGCAGAGTTATATTCGAACAAGGCGGGCGTATCGAGGAAACGAGGGTCAGAAGTCTAGATGTAATGGGAGGGGCCTGTATGGAACGTCTTTATATCGATAGGGGTAGGGGTATATGTACGGCTAGAGAGGAAAAGAACAGTCATGTTAGAGCCGCAGCGGAAGCCAAGATGAGGCGGCTCGATGTTGCGCGTCGAGGTGCTTAGATGGCGTCCGTTACCTGGTTCTTAACGCGTGAGGCGCAAAAGCACAAGCACAAGCTAGCAAGCAGTATTTGAGAAAGGAGGAACGCCCCCGTCGCAGATGGCCTTGTGATGGAGTGTCGCACACCGGCCGGACTGGTCACACACCCCCTGAGGACGGAGGCGGAAGCGCCAGCTTAACCCGGCAGGAAACAAAAGCAGGACGGACGGAAGACGATACCGCAAGGCAAGGCGAGGCAAGACAGATGGACAGACAGATAGACCTTGAAGGGGTAGAGTCGAGTCGAGTGCCAGCTCGAGGACTGTGGCAGGGCAAATGGGCGTCCAATGGGGGGAAAGGAAGTACGTCGTGCGAAAGAGCGAAATGTGGCGCCGAGTTGACTTTGCAGGCGGACAGCATGAACCGAACTCGTCTTGGCTTCTTTTCAATGTAAGAGTGCAGCCAGTATCCGTACTCTTGCAGCAGCTTTGCAAGGGCGACTACCAGGTTTGGAGGCATAGGATAGGGTAAGGGGGGCCCGGGAAGGCGCCTCGAGAACGAAGGTCCATTGGTGCCCTGGTGCTACTACATAGTAGGTAAGTAGTAGGTACGTTTAGGTAGATAGCGGGCCTGTCCGCTCGCTGCCCGCGCACCAACGGCACATCATCTGCAACTGCGAAGTGGCCGCCCCTCCACTAACGATGTAACAATGCCTCACCCGCCTTCCTTTCCCACATTACACGTGCAGCACGAATACGTATCATCAGAGTAAATAGACTTCCACAGATGACGTATCGTTCAGGGTGAAGACATCAACTTGGGGACCCGGGGGGGCCAGACAGACAGACAGACAGACACCCTTCTCCATTGCAAACGCCTTTGCCGTCCCCGAAACACCAAAAGGCGCCACCAATGTTGGGTCTCTGACATGACTGCCTCTGGTTTTGTTCTTGTCCATCCTTCCTGCACCAACCCGAAAGACACTCGTCTATTTTGTTGGTTTGGCAAAGTTGACCGTGATTGGCCAAGGTAAATCAACTACCTAGGTACCTACCTGGTGAGTGCACTACCAATGTCCAACGTTTGACATGACAGGTTGGCTTTCAGACCGGACGAACAGATAATCATCGCCTCCCAACACTTACATGTTATCGTCCGTGCGCAAGGCCATGTCGAAAAAGCAATACGAGAACACCTCGCGCCCCATCACGCGGCGATTTGGCCTCTGCAATCAAGCACTGCCCTGCCCCATTTCTTGCTTCGGTGAAGATGGCAAGCAGGCGGCACGAAACGTGTATGTGACATAAGCAAACGCACCCCAGCATCGGCGGGGATGGGGGGCGCAAGACACGGCAGCTGACTCATTTCGACTTCATATACTCGGTACCTTGATCGCGGTAATGTGCTGTGCTGTCTGTTGACGCCGAGCAAAATGCAAATATACAGAAGCCTCACTCGGGGCGCAAGGGTTGACCCCCTTTGGATGACCTGACGTGGTGACTCGACAGAGAGAAAGAAACGTGCTGTTTGCTCCAAGTTTGAAAAGTCTCCTTGGATGGAGTAACACACACCTCACGTCAGGATAAGGTAACAAGCCTAACGCAAGCCACTGTGTCTCTTTGCACAAAACTTTGAACACCCCCTAAAAGCCGCCACAGCATGGGATGGGGCGTCGCAACTGCCGCTTCTGGAAGTTCTCCTTCCATGTATTACTTCGTACATAAGCGAGGAAGGACAAGGCAGTACAAGTAGGTAGCACGGTCTAATGCACATATCAGCGTCCCCTCCCCCGCTAGAACGACTGTATACGGACTCTCGAGACTGACGAATGCGATCCTATCTTCGTCGAGAAGCAACCGGCCCGATGATACGATACGGTGAAGGCGCGGCAGCTGATCTCAATAAATGGGCCCCGCTCCGGTGTCGTGAGTCCGTGACGCCGTCTTGACTCACAGAACAGAACGAACTCTTAACGGCCGCCACCGAAACCGATCGACGACACCGGCGATTCGCTATCTTTCCCCGGAAGAAAGGCGCACAAGCACTGACACTTCCACACCTCCTCTAGACCGCCCTTCCGCACCGTTGCCTTGACCTTGGAGTTTGTACGTCTGCTGTGCACAAACCTTGCTGGTCAATCCTCGTCTTCGGCTGCTATTTCGGCCATCGTCACTTTGCCCACCGCCAACCAGTCAGTCATGGTCCAACACGGCTCAAGGGTTTCATGGTTAGGTGACATGCAACTTCCCCTGCGACTGAAGCTGGAGAGACAACATGTCAACATCAGCGTTGGAGACATCGCCACCGGAAACCCTCGACTGAAACCTCATTGCCCATGTTGCCATTCCCGATGGCCGTTAACTTCCGTCGGCTTGAGTAAACATGACAATACCCTTTCGAGCGACGGCTTCGGTTTTCACGCTGCAACTGAAACTCGTGTCGGGCGACCATGTTTGGTGATTCCAATAAACGGAACGACCTCTCTTCCAACAGAGTTTGACATGGCATGAGGCCTAAGGGCGGGTCATCTACAGCCTGTATACGCGCCCTGGGCCGTCTCAGTTGGGAGACGTGGCAACTTGGAGAAGGCATATTGATGTGGTCACGTCTGAACGATTATCCCGGGGTACTTGCGGAGACGGCGTCTCGGAAAAGTCGAATCATGAGTGGCATCAACGACTCTCATAGACCACTGTAAAGTTTACGGTGATCAACGTAACTCAAAGGTAGCCTTCTATCCTGCAGTTCACGGCTCGAGTCGGGTTGCAGTTGACAAAGGAAATTCAAGCCAAACTCTCCTTCGCGGGTGCACGAGTGTGCGAGTCACACCCAGGCGGTCGGGTCCGGCGACTTTTACCGACGCAGGCCGCCTCGAGGTGACGGAAATGGCTCCCCTCAAAGTCCTTCAGGCAACAAACAGCATTACACAGAAAATCCAATTTTTGCTTGGTTTGACGACATCGACAAGAGAGCCCAGCCAACGGCACGAGTAATTTGATTCCCATCATCCGCAGCCCCCACCCCCCAAACCCGAATCTTGCCCTAAGACCTCCCGTTACTCACATGGTTGAATCGCGAATGCATACGTTGAGAGAGGTTATTGGGACAGTCACTAGTATTGAGGATGTGCAACACAAGAGGCCCGTTTAACCGCCTATCAGGGAACTATACAGGGGTTGCTACTTGAGTATCATTTTCAATTGACACGTTACCCATCTTATACGAACTCACCCAAGCTCTCATTTGCCCTCTGTGTCGGGCTCATCTCAACTCACAACATACCAGAGAACGGGCAGCCAAAAGGCGGCAACGGCCGAAAACACAGCCGTGCCAACAGGCGCCTTGGTCCCAGCCGACGAGGGGACGGGCGGCGCCGTCCACCACCCGGCCTCGGCCTGCTCGCCGGGCCCAAAGATGGCCCACTGCACGTCGACGTTGGCCGCGCTGCTGATTTTGCAGTGCATCACGCCGGTCGCGCCCACCAGCCCGCCGGCGTCGTAGTCCCGGACGGCGGTGCGGACGACCTCGGCGACATCCATGCCGCCGATGTACCACCCAGAGACGATCCCGTACATGTCGTCCGCGTATGGCGGGCGGATGCCGAAGCTGCACGTGCCGTGGTTGCGTACCTCGAGGACCGTCGTATTGTCGGCGAAGCCCTTTGCGTACCACAGGTGGCCTGCCTCGGCGGGGTCGTCGGCGAGGGCAAGGCAGTCCGCAGTCAGGGCCGACGTGGCGCGAGTGAAGCCGGCGAAGGATGACACGCCGCAAATCTGATTGCGCCAGCTCTGGCTGCCGCGGTAGAAGGAGGGGCCCTCGGACTCGAGTTCGTGGGCGGAGGTGAGAGAGGCTAGGGCCGGGGGGGCGGAAAGTCTTCCTGACACATTGTACGGGGCCGGTGGCCGACCAAGAGCCGTAGTGGGAAAGGGGGCGGGGGATTGGGAGGTCCGAATGGTTGTGTTTGTGCTGTTGGTGTTGTTTGGGAACGGGGGGACGCAGAAGGGGGTCACGAAGCTGACGTGGGCGAGGGCGATCATGACAGAAACGAGGGATGATCTTACCTTTGCCATTTTGGTGACTTTTTGCAGGACACGGAACTGGACTTACAGTTTTGAAAAATCGGTTATTCGGTGTGAGGTATGAGGAGGAACTGGTCTCGTTAGTCAAGGTTGGTGCGGTTGGACACTTACGAAAAGCGATGGATGGTATCAGGCGGTGTTGAAAAAAACGGCTAGGTTACCGAGGATAGACAGTATACAATTGTTGATGATGCTGCCCTGGCTGAATGTGTTTGTGACGGTGATGTTGATGGATCGAGAAATAAAAGCCGCACAGCTGTGGGACAGATGCTGGGTATATAAGCCAACCTCAGAGGGCTCCCTGCCTTTGGCACAGATACGGGCTCGCAGCGAAAGAACAATGAATCAACGAGCCTTTCATCTGCGTGAGGACAAGGCAGCCTCGCAATCCTTTGCGTCTCGTAGTGACAAAGTCATTGTGCGCAGCTAAGGCGTACGTACGGTCGACACTATAAACATGTTGTTGGGCTTCTCTTATGTGTGTGCTTGAAAGGGTTCGCACAATGAGAACGGCCAGTTGTGGATTTTTGCTGTCAATAATGCATGTCCCAGGTTGCGAAAGCCTCAAGTGTTCAAGTCAGGGCAACAATGCGCCTCATACCGAGGTGAGAGAACACCCCGAATAGAGAAAAGAGCGCTACTTGGTCTGGGCACGCCCATGCTCCTTGGAGCCGTCGTCTTTACCTATCTTGGGTTGCTCTGGACCCATGTATCAGCTTACACGGTGTTTCGACGTCTCAACTGCCGCACCACGCTGACCTTGTCAAACATCAAGCCAAAGCGGGGGGTAGAGAGAGGGGCAGTAAAGTAAACCTAGAGATGAATTCACAGAAAGATACCAAAACGAGTCGTTCGTAGAAAGTTGTTCTTCAATGTCGTGTTGATTGCATTGGACGCTCGACCGCGGTTGAAGCAGTCTTGCTACCCTAGAAAGTGCCGAAGTTGAGAACGCCACCCAACTCCTCCGCCTCCAGTAGATTTTATTTTGCCCCCGATGGTTTAGTGTATTTCCGCCTCAAATCAACGCCTGCAAGAGAAAAAAAAAACAATGCAACAAGATGTCCTCGTCTTCAAGGCCACCTTTTTCCCTTTTTGTTCATGAACCATGTTAAATGTCATGCGCGACCATCCCTTAAAACCTTTGAGTCGCCCCACCCTTGATCCCTTGAGAACCATTGTTTGTTGAACTGGGCCATTGTCATAGTCCAATGTGGTATAATCCGTATTCTCCCTTACACGAACGCCACGACGCTCCCTGGCATACGTGGCTTGCTGATCGCTGGCACATGTAGTTTAGATGCCAGCGTCGACACGCCAGCCCTCAACAGGGAGGGGGAAGCTGGCGCTCCAGGCAGCAACCTCCTTGCGGAGGTCGTTGATCTTGGCAACCTGGCCGCCGGCAACGGTGGCCTTGAAGTCCTTGAGCTTGTTGGCCTCCTTGGGAAGGGAGCCCTGGACCTCCTTGCAAATCTTGATGGACTCGTCGATGTAGGTGGCGACGCGCTCGAAGTCGGCCTCGCCGAATCCACGGGAAGTCATGGCGGGGGTGCCGATGCGGAGACCGCAGGGGGTAAGAGCGCTCTTGTCACCAGGGATGGCGTTCTTGTTGCAGGTGATGTTGATCTGCTCAAGGACGGCCTCGACGCGGGCACCGTCAAGGCTGAACTGGCGGAGGTCAAGGAGGACCATATGGGAGTCGGTGCCGTCGGCAACAAGCTTGTGACCAAGGGCCTTGAACTTGTTCTCGAGGGCCTTGGCGTTGTCAATGACCTTCTGCTGGTAGGCCTTGAAGTCGGGGCTGGCGGCCTGCTTCAGGGCAACGGCCAGAGCAGTGATGGTGTGGTTGTGGGGGCCACCCTGGTGGCCGGGGAAGACGGAAAAGTTGATGGGGTTCTCGAGGTCGTAGAGGGTCTCCTTGCCGGTCTTGGCGTCAACGGATCGGACGCCCTTGCGGAAGAAAATCATGGCGCCACGGGGTCCACGGAGGGACTTGTGGGTGGTGGTGGTGACGATGTCGGCGTGCTCAAAGGGGGAGGGGATGACACCGGCAGCGATGAGACCGGAGATGTGGGCCATGTCAACGACGAGGTAGGCACCGACGGAGTCGGCGATCTTACGCATGCGAGCGTAGTCGATCAGACGGCAGTAAGCGGATGTACCGGCGACGAGGACCTTGGGGCGGAAGAGCTGGGCGTTCTTCTCGAGCTGGTCGTAGTCGATGATGCCAGTCTCCAGGTTGACGCGGTAGGGCATGGTCTCGAAGTAAGTAGAGATGGCAGAGATCCTTTGAAGAGGTCAAACGTTAGCATATGCCACCCAGATTGGAGCTGTGACGAGCATCCCCGAGGACTCACTTCTTCTGGGGGGTCTGGTAGCCGTGGGACAAGTGGCCACCGTGGGGAAGGTCCAGACCCATGAGGCGGCCGTGGACGGGCATGATGGCCTGGTAGACCTGAAGGTTGGCAGGGCTGCCGGACAAGCACTGAACGTTGACACCCCACTTGGAGGGGTCAAGGTTGAAGGCCTTGAGGGCACGGTTCTGGCAGAGGATCTCAATCTGGTCGATGTGCTCGTTGCCACCGTAGTATCTGGCACCGGGCTGGCCCTCGGAGTACTTGTTGGACATGGGGGAGCCAAGAGCGTCAAAGACGGCACGGGAGGTAACGTTCTCGGAGGCGATGAGAATGATGGACTCGCGCTGGCGCTTGATCTCATCCTTCTGTAGGAATTGGTTAGACCATTGTTCATGTCCACATTCGAGGCATTGGTAGAGCAACATACCATGATCTGGGCGACCTCAGGGTCCGAGTCGATGAGGGACCTCTCCAACATCTAGTCGAGTGAGTCAGCATACAAAACATTCTCGAGAGCCGGCGGGGTAGGACGCTGAACGTACCTCCTTGTGGGAGACGGGGAGAGAGTAGTTAGAACCATTGGCAGCCATTGTGAATTGTGGTGTTGCGAGATGCGGTGAGAGGAAGTTGGGGAAAGAGAAAAGAATTCACGCAAACAATGGCAGTGAAGAAGTAAAAGTAGGAGAAGGAAGAAAGAGGGAAGCCAGCAAGCTTATGAAGGGAGAGAAAAAAAAAGCTTGAAAGCGAAAAAAAATTTGGATGGCCGCATCCTCACGTTGAAGCGGTGGGGTGGCGGGGTGTGATTGGCGGGGTCAAGCTGGGCGACGAATGCCCCTCAACAGGGACCACAGGGACCGGAGGGGACTTGGGGCATCTCTTACCACCAAGCTGCACACTTTGGGACAGTGCTGAGGGAGGGAGAGAGAGACAGCAGTAAGCTGTAGTGGACATGGTGGAATGTGTGCAGACGCTAAAGAGCGCGCATCATATCCCTAACCTCACATCCGGTGGGTTCCTCGACTCCGATTCTGGAACGGTCCCACAAGTCATCGAGCCAACGGTTGACATTTTCGCTGTACGAGAGCCGGAGGTATGGGAGTCATGACCGTTGGGATGCTCGTGCCCCTCAATTGTCCATCTTATTAGGTTCAATTTTGACTTCGGCTGAGTCGGTTTAGGGTCATGGCGACGGTGAAAGTGACTGCGATGACGATGGTGAAAAGTGACTGCGATGGCAATTACGATGGTGATGGTGATGAACCCACTGATGGAATGCGAACTGCACACGCGAAATATTCTCAGCCCGCGCCTTCTTCGCAATGGCGAGGATTCCCAGTCTCCGGTTGCATGGAAGCGGGTGCTAGCATGAGAGAGGAACAACAAGACAGAGCTCCAGAGCTACCTACCTATAGTAGTAGACAGGGGATATTTGAAAACATGAATCGGAAAACCCTACATGGCATCAATTCTGCGTTAACTAGGTACGGAGTAGCAATGGAATTTCCCCGCCCAATGTGTCCGGTGCTCGAGGCAAGTCTTGCGGCGCAAAAACTATCGGTCGAAAACCTGTACCACAACTAGGAGGGTTCGCATAGCGAGGTGTGCGATGTCGGCGAACGGTGCAAGGCCTACCTAGGTAGATATATCCCTACCTCGTTGCAATTCTCAAAACTCATTTCGCACAAAGTCCTGATAGGCTAGTGATTGACCGCGACTCTAGATGCTGATTGTTGACTGTCTTTTCCAAGTCATACGCAGTGGGTAGGATATAGACACTACGGATATACTATCTAGATACGTAGCCATGCATCTGGAACATTACGAACTCTGAGTTGAAGTGCGGAGTTGCAACTGTCACTGTCACTACCGGTATGTGCGTGTGGCTAGGTGGAGGACGCATTCCCTCAAGGTCAAAGCGCGATTGGCGCTCTGTGAACCTGGAGGACCTCAGCAAGGAGCTGAATCTCCATGCTGAGTCATCTGGGCAGGTAAATTGCGGCCTCAGGTATTAAGGCGTTAACGAATGCATGTAGATACCTTAGCTTCCAGACACACCCGTTGGCAGTCAGTTCCGCGGGAGTCCATCAGGAACCCAGCACCTTTGCGAGATAAGCTAAGGTCCGTTAAGGTACCCGTGTCAGGTACTTACCTACAAGGAACCTACCTACCTATACCTAGGTACAGGTATAGCAGCACCGGTACCTCAATCGCGGAGGAGCAAAAGGATCTTGCTTATTAGTGTATCTGTCTTACGAACCCACCTTGTTCCGCCATGTCCGGTAAAAACAATGGCAATCATCTTTATCGGCGTGCAGCTCGTCAACGCCTGTGGCAATCGGAAAGTGCATCCAAGAGCTGCAGAAGGAACGCGAAACGCAACCAGATTGGGATTGGGGAAGGCAGCCGGGACACGCGATCAGACACGCAAGCTCCGTCCTGGCTGCATCAACACCCTGCGAGTGTGTGGGAGCTGTTCCGAGCTCTGGTTGTCCCGGGGTTCCAATGAGTTGCGCGCCGTCGGTCGTCCAGCCAGCAGAAGAGTGGGTCCTTGGCGACCAAACCCAGCTTTGATAGGCACATTGATACCTAAGGTGCGAGCGCCTATCGGGTGCACGTCATGGTCCCTCGTTCCTTGCGGAGGCGAGTGGCAGGTGCCGTCACGGGGCACGCATGGTGGTATTAGGAGGTCCCTACTTAATAGATACCGACGCCGCCCCAGCTGCATCATCTTCCCCCGTCAACACATCACCCACCACCCCATCCGTTCCATCCCGCCATCCCCCCAGCATCACCAGCACGAAGACGCAGGACGTTGAACACACATCGTAAACAGGGTAATCGAGGTCGACCGCCACGATGAAGAGCACTCTCCTCACCGCGGCCGTGTTGTTGGGCGCGGCCCAGGCCGAAGTCCACAAGCTAAAGCTCAAGAAGGTTCCTCTTGAGGAGCAACTGGTACGTTTGCCCTTCACATCGCATCTCCATCGCCGCGTATCCTGACCATCATCATCGCAGAACGCTGTCCCCATCGAGCACCAGGTCAGACAGCTGGGCCAGAAGTACATGGGCACTCGTCCCAATAACCATGCCGACGCCATGTTCAACCAGAAGCCCATCCAGACGGACGGTGAACACCCCGTGCCTGTCAGCAACTTCATGAACGCTCAGTGTATGTTAAGCCCCAACCCCTCCGCATCTTATCGAACTCTGTGACAATCTAACACTTCAACTCAGACTTCTCTGAGATTCAGATCGGAACCCCTCCCCAGACCTTCAAGGTTGTTCTGGACACTGGAAGCTCAAACTTGTGGGTGCCTTCCCAGCAGTGTGGCAGCATTGCCTGCTACTTGCACACCAAGTACGACTCGTCAGCCTCTTCTACCTACAAGTCCAACGGCTCTTCTTTCGAGATTCATTACGGATCTGGCAGCTTGACTGGCTTCGTCTCCCAGGACGATGTGTCCATCGGCGACCTCAAGATCAAGAAGCAGGACTTCGCCGAGGCCACCAGTGAGCCTGGCCTGGCCTTTGCCTTCGGCCGTTTCGACGGCATTCTTGGTCTTGGCTATGATACCATTTCCGTCAACAAGATTGTCCCCCCCTTCTACAACCTTGTTAACCAGAAGGCCATTGACGAGCCCGTCTTTGCTTTCTACCTTGGCGACACCAACGAGGAAGGTGATGAGAGCGAGGCCACGTTTGGTGGCCTTGATGAGTCTCACTACGAGGGCAAGGTCACTTACATCCCTCTCCGCCGCAAGGCGTACTGGGAGGTTGACCTCGATGCCATCTCCCTCGGCGACGAGACCGCTGACCTCGAGGGTCACGGTGCCATCCTCGACACTGGCACCTCCCTTAACGTTCTTCCCTCCGCTCTTGCTGAGCTTCTCAACAAGGAGATTGGTGCCAAGAAGGGCTACAACGGCCAGTACTCTGTTGAGTGCTCCAAGCGTGACGAGCTCCCCGACATCACCTTCACCCTTGCTGGTTACAACTTCAGCATCTCCGCCTACGACTACGTCCTGGAAGTCTCTGGAAGCTGCATCTCCACCTTCCAGGGCATGGACTTCCCCGAGCCGGTCGGCCCTCTCGTTATTCTGGGAGACGCCTTCCTCCGCCGGTGGTACTCTGTTTACGACCTCGGCAAGAACGCCGTTGGTCTGGCCAAGGCTAAGAAATAAACGCCTGCTCACAAACCATTTCCTTGAGGACACGTCCATTACTTGAAGGTTCATACTCGGGACGGCTGTAATATATCTACTTAGGTAGCTAGTCTGGACACCGGTGCGAGAATACCACTAGTAGCATTTTTTGCGATGAATGTCTACTTCTTCTTCACGTGAGTTGTGTGAGATGTTAAGCTCGTGTCATTGTTAGCCTTTCGCAGTGTTGATGTTTGGAGGCTGAATGATGTGAACCTGAGAGATGGAACTGGTCAAATGGAGACTATTTGGGGCTACCGTGCTATCTGCATACTTTTGTAAGTTGTACACCTTGGCCGCGTTAGTGACCTGGTTTCTTGCTATGGAACTCTCTTCTTGGATTATTCATTACCATGGATTCATCAAAGCTAGGTTCTATGTGTTTGACGCCACTCCAGCTTCAAACAAACCATTTCATGTGGTGTTCCCCGACGGACGAAGTGTATCAGCGAGGCACCCGTGGGTACCAAGTACCTTCTTAGTTCAAAGCCGGTCCCACGCCATCACGTGAAATGACCCACTAAATATGACCAATGAAGTACCACCATTGTCCAGCGCCATCTTAGTTTTCGAACAAGACAGGTAGGTGCACACTCTCCCAGTCGCAGCCTCCCAACAACACCGAGGGAATTGCTCCAAGAGCGCTTGCAAGGCAAAAAAAAATCATAAACGGCGACTTTGATGGACCCTGGTCAATTTCTAGGTCACGTTTCTTGCCTTTAAACGTGTTCTTGGATGAAAAGGCTTCCTCGAACGCCTGGCTACGCGATACTTGACGAAAAAAAGGGTTTCCAGGTTTGGAGTTCCACCAAGACGACCGACCGACGAACCTCGCGCGTCGCGACAATCTGCCCTCCACTGGGCTGCTACCTGCCACCCCCGTCACTCCACGCAACATCGACGGTCACGAACGCACAGCACGCCCTTAGCTCCGCGATAATTCTGACCGATAACGAAATCACCATTCACAACCCACGACGACGCTTTTTTCACAATGGCGCAGTCGGATTCGGTCCGGGCAAACGGCATCCCTGGGCCGGACCACGCTGAGTCCCCCCAACCGGTTGTCCCTGTCAAGAGGAAGCGCGATACCGACGACGATGGCGAGGAGATCAGCACCGACGGACCTGAAAAGATGGAAGTCGACGGCGAATTGCCAAAGGAGGACCACAAACCCCTCATCAAGGACTACTTCACTGTCCTGAGCAGGTATGATTGCCACGTTTTCTGCGCATACCTCCTCTATCGTCGCCTCCAGAGCACGCTTGTACTGACTGACGGTTCCCAGTTTCGATGCAAGTCCGTCAATCCTGAAGCGTCGTCTTCCTGAGCCCGAGTCTGAGCAGCCTGATGCGAAACGTCAAAAGTCCGCCGAAAGCGCAGCTACCATTGCCGACAAGGTCACCCACGACGCCTACTCGCATGTCGACGAACTCGCGGCAGATCTTGTTGAAGCTGTCCAGGATCAACTACGAGAACTCCAGTGCGCCAATGCCGACGACGATGCCGTGAACAAGAACATCGATGGCGTTGCTGTAGCACAAACCAAAAGGTTCAAGGACAAGGCTATGGACCTGCTCCGACGTGAGATATCCTACCCGCGCAGCGCTGTCAATATCACCAACACCAAGCCGGATGTGGAGTCCGCCATGGGCAATGCTGTCCTGACGGTTTTCGGCAATGCCCCTCATGGCAAGCAACTCTTTTCGAGTTTGCCGAAGAAGGCGTCGGGCAAGGAGGATTCCGCTGCAACGGCCTCTACCTTCGACCTACCACCTGGTGTGTCTACTTCTTACATCGTTCCGTCGCGACAAGTGGAGAGAGCCCCGACACTTGGGGACCTTTTCTCTTCTAGCCGGCCCCTTCCTCCGCTGCAGCCGCCGAAACAACCGAAGCCAGTGGCCAAGGGGAACGTTCTCGGGTTTTACCATCCCGAGCCGGCGCAAAAGTCAAAGTACTTCAATGATTCGTACTCAAGCAAGAAGTTGGCGGTCGGTTACTACTTGGACTACACCAACGCAGCACCATCAGCCAAGACCAAGACGAAACAACGTGAACGAGCACAAAGCTTGGCCGGCCATAGGCCCTCGTCGACTGAAATGGAGGTCAACGAGATGGAATCGCTATTCCGTAGCGCCTTTTCCAGCTTCGCGCCCTGCAGGGATGACTCGGGGTCTGTCGTTCCGTCCAGCCATGCCGGCCGCATGTACTGGCAGCTCACCGGCCAGCGGAACTTTAACCGAATGATTGAGTCTGAATTGCGGGAAATCGAGGATGAAAAGACTACCGAGAAGCCTGTCGAGAAAGAGGCTGTAACTGGACAGGTTGATGAAGAGTTCGTCAACGAGGCAATTGAGAAGTGGGATGAGTGGCTAGTGGATCCAGCCTTGCAAGACATGAACGACGTTCTAGCCAAGCCCAAGGACAAGGATCCCGCTGACAAGGAAGCTGATGACCTCCTCGACGAGGTCACTGACATGATTGAGACACTGCTATCGTACCAGCGCATCCGCAACCTTACGCTACCATCATCCCAGAACCGCTACGCGGGCGACCCTGTCAACGGCGACCTGCTGTCTCATGGTGCTGTCTTGACACCGACGGAAGAGGAGACTGCGACATACGAGGCACTCAAAGCACAACTGAGTCTGATCATCAACACTCTGCCTCCTTACGCGGTGGCTAAGCTCAACGGTGGTCAACTTGAACAGCTTCTCATCAGCACCAAGCTCGAGGTCCGCACAGATCAGTACAAGGGCGTAATGGAGGACGACGCCGCCTCACAAGCTCGTATGCGTCAGCAGCAAAGCGTGGCTACCGCCGCACCTACGAACCGACCTGCCCCGCACCGCACGCCTAGCGCATCCACGCCATACGGAACCCAATACGGCTCCGGTCAGTACGGCACCCCCACACGGACGCCGTCGATTGCACCTACAAATTATTACCGACCGGGTCAGCAACCGGCAATGCCCCCGCAACAGGGCTCTGTTCCGCGACCTGGCGGCGTACCCCACCAGATGTCTCATACACCGCAGCCACGCCCTGGCCAGCCAGGCAACTACCGGCCTACTAACGGATACACTAATTATGCACAACATGTCGGAAAGGCCCAGACGCCGTACGGACATCAAGGGGTCCAATACGGATCTCAACAGAGACCTCCGCAGTACCCGGGCTATCCAGGAACACCGCAGCACGGCACGCCCAACGCTCGTTTCCAGCAACCGTACCAGCAGTCTTTCCAGCAACAGCCGACTACGCCGTCTCAGGGCTACGGTGGTTACTATGCCAACGGTTCCAACATGCAGCAACGAACCATGTCGCCCCAGATCCCAGCTGCTCAATATCAATCGTCGCCGACACCGCACCAGCAGGCACGGTACTACGGTTCGACTCCTCACCAAACCATGCCTGGCACTCCCCCAATCAATCGTCAGCAATACGCGAATGGTAGTCACCTCCCTCAGCAACCCTTAAACTCTCTAACACCTGGATACAATGCAGCCGTCGCGAGAGCAGATCAGCAGCGCCTGCATGCAGAACAAGCGAGATACCGAGCCGCAGCGCAACAAACGAGCGCTGCCTTTGGGACCAAGATACAAGGGACGCAGGAGGGTGCGATGCCCGGCGATGACCCCAGCTCCCAAGGATCTCCCTACAATGCGAGCATGAGAGCCCGCATGGCTGCAGGCGGTACCCCGAAACCGCAGAGTCCTGTAGGGAAGGCAACCAATGGCACCCCGCCAATTCCTCATAAAGTGACGCCAGTGCCCATACCGGTTATACCCCAACAGCAAAGGAAGCCAGCTTAGCAGTCTGTGAACCCTTTTCGGTTGCCAACGGTGTCACACCTTGTCTCGGGGCTGCAAGGTATCGCGGGAGGGGCTAGGGCGCCCGACGGTGTAAGGGCTTCGCCTGATGCCATACCTCCATCTTGAACTATGCGGCACCCACAGTAATCGATCTGTGCGGGTTTGATAAAAACCTATACACTCTCGCATCAGTCTTCCTGCAACTCTCGTTCGCAAAATGTCGATTTCGATTTCTCTCAACGGTGTCTGAATAGCAAGGGAGCGATGTCATTTCGGAGTTGGTCAGACAGGGCCCTTTTCTTCTAGTTGCGTCTCCAACCCGGGCAGGTGGATTGTTGTACCATTCGGGACGAGTTGGCCTTTTTCATGCTGGATGGAAAGGCGAAGTAGGATGCCGCTGCAACCCAGGTCCGTTTCGGGTCTATACAGTGTGCCTGATATTGGCGTTCTGGCTCTTGTGTTACTAGAATTATCTTGGAGGAGCGTGATAGCTCATAGATGATGGCCGGAAGGGCGTATTTTTGGGTGTCGACATGGTGGTGTCTCAGCACAATTGGTGTCGTTGCTGCATCATACGACCGGTTTTTTCATTTTCATTTTCTCTTTGCTTTTCTGTTCACATGCACAGAGGTTTTGCAACTTGCGTCAGTCAGTCAGGGGAGGGGGTACGTAGTCCATGGGGGTTGCTGTCTTTTTGCGCCTACCTCGACGAGGAAGGAAAGGTTTTGGCTCCAGTGTATAGAGTGAGCTGAGTTGAGCCAAGCACTTTGCATCTTAATCAGAAATAACGAAATTTACGTTAAGGAGTTGTGCGTATCTGTTTGTGCTTGGTGTCAGTGCGAGTGAGCTGGTCAACCAACTCGATACCCTGTGATCTGAAGGTTTGCTGACAACCTGTCATGTTTCGGTACCTAAGAGACCTCTACACACAGCAGCTTCCCTTCAGGGTTCAGATCCTCGCTTCGTTTGTCTCATCTGAATTCGGTTTTCCATTGACCCGACATTGGAGCTTAAACCCGAGATTCCGTAGACTAGCTTCTTCGAGGCAGGGTTCTGCCGATTTTCGAAATAGTCTAATAGACCTCCCCACCCACTACTCCTTTCTATGAATTAGAATTAGGGGAGTTGCGAAGCTCATTTCAACGACAGCACTAAGACAGAGACGTCGTAAGTTTCAAGGTTAAGTTCAGTTCGCGCCATGCAGGAGGGCGGCCACAGGCTTTATTTGGACAACATGACAAGCCCTCGGTATCACTGGCTATGTAGGTGGTACTACTGGCACGTTCGTCCTCGTATGCCAGGAGTCTCAATTGAAGGAGCCAAAGGCACCACCCAGACCACGTAAACGACCAAGTCATCAATTGAGGTGCCTACGCTATGTACTTGCTCTACATTTGGATTCCAGAATCAGCCTCAGGCGCGCTGCGTCGGACAGTGTCAATCACCCCGGCAAAGAGGATGGCACGGCAGCCTGATACTGCATCAGCGTTCCGAGTCCGCTAACCATTTGTTTCCTTGCGCCGGCCAGCTTCTTTGCCGCTTACTTTGCGCCGCGAACAAGATAGGGCATCATGGGTAAGCCAAGGTGTCCTGTCTCCCATCAGGAGTCGAGTAGACATCTAGGAGGGGAATATCAATGAAGTTGAGAGTAAGGAACACCGCCCCAAACGTCCAATACGGAACAGAGAAGGCTATTATCTCTTTAATCATAGACTTGTGAATTCAAAGCTGTCGTCTGGTATGTCTTGTACTAATGGCACAGTCAGAGCTTGTAACCTTGGCGGCAACCGAGAGTTCATGGGAACCATGGGCTTGCCTCGTTGGTCTGTAGGCAGCCTCCCAAGGAACGCAACATTTACGATGGGCTTCTACTGAGACTTGAACTCCCACCTACACAAGCAGAAGGCACCAGAGGGTTTCCCTAGTTGAAATTGGCTGCGTAGCCCAGTAACTTCCAGCAGCAACAAAACACCTTACTAACTGTTGCTTCCATCCGAACCTTGAAAGTTCTTCGTCCAACCTTTTCCTATCCTTTTCGGGTTCTTTCCTCTTGGGTACCCGGTTGCTGCGTATCTAGTGAATTCAATCTGAAGTTGCGAGAGATCTTACAGGCTGTTCCTTCTGTGGACTAAATTCACTTCTTGCTCTCCGACATTCACTCCTTGATCACCAACATTCACTTCCTGATCTCCGGCCTTTTCTAATCTTTTGGACCTCTTTCTACTCTATTATCATTTACAACTCCTCTTCTCGTCTCCTTTTCAACCAGAACAGTTGCTAGCCATCTGCAACCTGTCTTCTCTTCATTCAAGGCATCAGCTACAATCTACTTTCTTCGACCCATCTAAGCTGCTGGACAGCTACCTTCTTCTTTCCATCTCGGTTTTTCTCCGGCGAATTTTAAGACAACCGACACAATGGGCTGCCTCAACTTGACCTTCCTTCTTGAGAGCGGCGCATTCGCCGACTTTCATCTCATTTGCACCGATTCGGATGGAGTCGAGAAGAAGTTTTCGGTGCATAAAAACATTGTCTTCACGCAGTGTGCGAAGATAAGAGACCTGGCCACCATCGCTCCCATTGTATGTTCATTCCGCTCATTCGTCTCACCTTATGGCTGACACCAAGTAGAAAAGAGGTTCAGACGGCATCGAATTTGCACACCTCGAATATGATCCAGTCCCGTTCGGCGCCGTCCTCCACTTTCTCTACTCCGGTGAGTACGAGGCTGAGTCGCAGCCGGCGACGCGGAAGCGAGGCGAAAGCGAGCAAGACCTTCACGACATCCCTCAGCCGCTCTTCTACTCCCTCCGTGCCCTCAAACTGGCCCATGAGCTTGAGATCTTCATCATGTACGAGGAGGCGGCCTCGGCGTTGCGTTTCTCAGCAGAGTATTACACACACCACGTCGATTTCCCCAGCATGGTCGATGAGCTTTACGGAACGTGCGGCCACCATGCACAGTTCGACATGTACCTCAATAGAATCGCTGGGTTGATTTCAGAGAACTCTCTTGTCGACAGACGCTTTCAAGACCGTTTGAACCCAATCATGCTCAAACACCCACGGCTTGCTCTCGACGCAATGGAAGCAACCTTCGAAGCTCTCGCCGAGACTAGGCGGGAACTTGTGCGGGCACAAGAAGACATCTCAGACATGCGGGCCCAGGGCTTCGTCCGGGACGAGTTCTGGGCCCAGGCGGAGAGTGATCGTCAGCGGGACAGAGAGACGAAGCAAACAACAGCGGACAGGTTCGAATACCGAGTGGTGCGTGGCAGCCTCAAGAGAAGCCCATCCTCTTAGGAAAAGAAAAGACTAGGATGGCATAAGAAAGGATAAAGAAGTATAGCTCTTTTACATGAGTATCAGGCACACTGTAATTAATGTCTGAAGCCACGGGATGGGAAGGGGCTAGGCTTGATACTACGCATATACCCCATCTATAGAACCCGTGGGCTGGCTGTATTGCGGTTTCCCAATAAGTCAATAGTGTTTTTCTCAGCAAAGAAAACGTATGTTTCGTCTGTTTCATTAATTGTTGTTTATACACCTTGGATTTACGCATCACGATTCTTCCAGTTCCACGATCTACGGCCCCAGTTCCGAAGAAGCGAAAGAACGAGGAGCAGTTGTCGGAACTGGAGAAGCAAAACAGGAATACCGTGAGCCGAACTGCGCCACCGGCTACTTACTGCGGGCAGGGCGAAGGGTTGAGTCGGCCGTGATCCAGCGAGAGACGGTTGAAGAATCTACGTTTGCCGGCACAGCGGGACAGTTCGTCACCCTTCGGCGATAAGGAGCATGAAGGGGTTTGAGGATAGCTGTGAACTTTGGAGGCATTCGGGACACATGCGCAGCATTGATTGCTTGGAAAAAGCAAGTTTGTAGGGACAGACGGTCTGGTCTGGAGTGGCTTAGGTTCCATCAACAACTTGGGTTTGTCGTTTCTAATTAATGATCGCATGCATACTGCTTGCTGGTTTCCAGCTCATCGTCCCTCACGGGACTATTGTACATGAGTGAACTTGCTTTTGTGCGTTACTAGGTATCTGTCCAGGTCTATGGTAGCCTCTCTATGCCTTTTATTTGTACACGGTTGCCAAGACCTCCTCACCCCTGGTACCATACATATCACGGCCTTATCATACAACCCCCCCTCCCTTCCTCCCCAGCTCTTAGTCGACATCGTTATCCTTTCCGAGCTCCTGACAGCGGATGATTTTGCTTCGAGACGCTGCGGACTTGACCACTTCGTGCAAGTTCTGGTGGTTGCCCATGTCATCGCCCTGCACGTACTCTTCTACCTGTTGGTCGGCCGGCCAGTGCACAGGCCCTCCCTGCTCACTGTTCGTCTCGATCTCCTCGCGCAAAGACGCCACCGCTCTCTCGTCAAGCAAGGGCTCCGCAAACGCCCGGAAGACGATGACTGCCTTGGTCAGAGTTCTGACTTTCCCGGGAGTCAATTTAGCGCCAGCGGCAGGAGCCCAGTCCCGCACAGTCCAGCACAGAAGCAGCACCGCCTCCTCCAGATCACCGACAGCTACGAGTGTGCGCATATAATGATATATATTCATTTCCGAAACGCGTGGGCTGGCGAAAGGCGGGTGTGCCGAGGCCTTGGTCAACAGCACCCTCCAGACAGCTTTCAATCTCTCCGATGCTTCTCGGACGACCTTGCAAGGCGTCTGGAGATTTTCCTGCTCTTGCTGGGCCTCGAAAACCGGCGTGTGTATTTGTCGCCAAGAACCATCAACGTTATCGGCCGCATCTGGTCTCCGGAAGACGTTGGGCCCGTTTGGCACCGCCAGCTCTGTGTTCCGCGCTCGATAGAGTGACACGAACTCCTCGTCCCCAGGAAGCATCGCCGAAGTGGACGAAAGTGACATGGAAATACTTGAGTAAACCAGCTTGCGTATTGCGTGGGCAAATGCATTGAGCATGTCCAAGGTGAGCGCGCCACGTTCCTCGGCCTCCCCCAAGACTTTGAGGGCCATCTTCACAACCTCGATGTTGTTATCTTGTGGGGCAGTGTTGCTAACCATGATGTTCGGCCTGCCCAGAGCAAGCATGATTAACTCCAACGGTGGCCGATCAGAAGTGTGGGCCAAATTCCGTCCGGTTTGCGCGAGCCGAAAAGCGTGATGGATGGAGTAGAGTTTGTGTTTGGGGAGATAGTCAGGTGTGTTTTTCGTTCGATTGGGCTGTAGACGGCAAAGGAGATCGACAGTTGCATGCAACATTTTGTGAGGTAAGTCGATGGGTCGAGAGGGCCTGGTCGGTATAGTTATCACAGGCTTCTGGGATACTTTCAAGCACTGCCTGAGAGAGTTCTTGAGTGCTTCGTCTACGCTGCTGTGGCTGATATACTCCAGAGCAGTCTCGATGTCGGGAGCCCGTCTAAGCAACCAAGCCAAGGGCCGTTCTTCGATGGCCACACCGGCGTTGTACATCTGCTCTATTAACTGTGGCATGCTGGGCGGAGAGATACGCGCTTTCTCAAAGTCGCTCAAGTTTCTGTCATCAAAAGGGAAGACTTCTCTCCCATCCCCGGGAAGATTATGGTGGCGAGGATCGGCTTGTCGTGCTGCAAGCTTCACCATCAACTCCCAGTACACTTCAAATGTTGGCCTCATTCCGGATTCAGGAGGATTTGTGAATGCTGCCCAGGCTTCCTGGGCGTTTCGAGTTGCCCGAACCAACGCCGCCCACGTCCCTTGCTCCACACGCAGATGGCGCGGGTAAATAGCCCTCGTCTGAATTGTTGGCGATCCGTCGGGAGCCATGCCTCCTAACACGTCCGTGGTCACATCGATTTCCTTCTTGCTGTAACCAGCCTCTTGCATCATGAAGCCGGCTTTGACAACTCTGCTCAAATACTCTTGCGTGTCCGCCTTTTCTTCCATGCCGTCTCGCAATATTCGATAAGGGGGCCACGAGCTGGAAAGAGCGCCGGCCGTTTTCCGTTCTGAAGCTGTCTTTGGCAACGCAAGCAAAACTTGCCTGATTGCCCGATAACTTTCTCCTTCGATGATGAGGGGATGCTTCAAGCTGGACGACAGCGAGAGCAGAATAGTAATTGCCCTCCAATTTTGCGAGGCTTGTTGATATGGCGTCCTTTTTGACAGAACTGAAACAGCTTGTAGGGCACCGTTGAACACTTTACATTGAAACTCGTATGCCTTGTCTGGATGCTGACAGCGTTGTGCTATACTCTTAATGTATGCCACGGACAGGTCTGCGATCTCTGGTAAGGCGTCGGACTGAAGTCTGCTTGCATGGAAGCAGAGGTTCTCAGCCACCCTATTGAACAGCTCAGGGTTCAATACGTAGGACCGGGCGAAAGCCTTAGCAAAACCACGCCCTATCTGTTGATACGAGCACCATTTTCTGCAGTATTTCAGGAGTCCTTCAAACGAATCAGGACTGAAGTGTGCGTTTTTGAGAAGAAGATGGCACAGCAAAAATAGTGGTTTTTGGCACGGTTTGCTCATAAACCTGGCCACTCTCACATCCGGGTCGGGCGAAACAAGAGTCCAAGCCCAATAGGAAACGTCACCCGCCGAGAGACCGTTTCTCGCCAAGCGGTGCAGCTTGGCCAACCATTTCTCATTGCTGCATAACAGGTCTCCAATTCTTGGATCCAACTGTGGTACCTCACGAAGGATGTATTGCGCGGTGATAACGACGAGCTGGGTACTGTTATTCACCGCGAGAGCCCTTAGTCTGGCAAGCTTCGACTCGGAGAGAAAGATACCGGGATCGCGGTAGAGGTCCAAAACGTCGATAAGGAGTGGGTTGGGGGTTATGGCAAGGCGCTCGTTCTCGTTTGATTCCAGTTCGGCAGCGGGGAGCTTCGACTCGGAGAGAAAGATATCGGGATCGCAGAGGTCCGAAGAGTCGACAAGGGGTTGGTTGGGGGATATGGCAAGGCGCTCGTTCGAGTGTGATTCCACTTCGGCACCGGGGAGCTTCGACGAAATGGATTGCTGATACGATGCCGAGTTGGAACTGGCCACTCCAGGTGTTTGCCAGGTTGATGGATTTTGAGCAAGGGCTACAGCCTGACTAGACTGATATTCAGGGCGTCGCGAGAACTAGTCGAGGGGAGGTCCTTGTTAGAGCTGAGGATGGAGAGCTTCTGGATCAAAGAATATGCTTACTACACGCCAGTTAGGAGCAAACACCCACCGGCCCCTGGTCAGGACAGAAGTGTGTGATCTGGAAATGGGCAGCAGCCGCATTGCCCCATCTTCACTAGCAAAACCTCAGATTCCCAGGATTGAGAATACTTTATGTCCAGTTGAGGGAGCTTGACGATCGTTCAAAAAAAAAAAAAAAAGAGGCCCGGTATGTCGCGAACGCGGGAAACTTTCCGCAGTATCACGTCACGTGCGATAAGGAAGCTCCAGCTGGCCGATAAGAAAGAAGGCCGTTCGGAAAGCAACGGCTGCACTGTTGCAGTTGCGAAACAAATTTGTGTTCGACCTGTAGTCATAGACCCTTTCTTTTATTTTCATTTCCTCCGATCAATGTAACTGTTTAATGGCACTCGAAGCCTCAATATGCGCCCCTGCCAGCTCAAGATAGCGTCGTTAATCAGTCGTGGCCTGCACCCTGCCCGATTTACTCCTCGTCCGCAGCGATATTTACACATAACGACCCCGGCAAGTCTACCTCGCAAGCGCACTTTCTTCACCTCCAACGTCTACCTTGCCCAGAACAACGGCGAACCCTCGGCGACGCATTCGAAGCACGAAAACGATGAATCCCTCTTGCCTGCGGTCTCCAAGCGTAAAGTCGCCCGTTCCGCAGGCGCAAAGAACTCGCTTCGCCGAGTAGCGATTATAGCTCAACGACCGGCACAGCGAGGCGCAGAAGTCGCACCAGCAGAGTCGGCGGATGCGCACGCCTCAACGCTGATCAGTGCTGTATGTGTCGCCGAGGCTTTCGATATGGGTGCAGTGTTGGATATCCTTCGGGCGCACGGATTCGACATTGATCCGGATCAGAGTGGCTTCGAAGCGAGCGAGGTGGTCCACGCCCGAGCCGTCAATGGCGGAGACATCTTTGTGTTTCCCTCTGGGACAATTGTCACGTGGGCTTTGCCTCCTGACGTCGTCACGAAGCAGCTATTGAGTGCGGCGGAAACGCCGTTGAAGCCAGCGCTCCGGGAAGTTGAGGACCTGGAGTACGTTTCCGACCCGAACAGGGAGACGAGCAGCATGAAGGGTGATGTTGTGGTGTTGGGGACGAAGCTTGAGCAACGAGACGGCGACAGACTTGACACAACTCTTGCCAAGATTGCGTTCTCCTCCGGACTGGCCAGGAGCACAAAACTTGCAGTGTTGGAAAGCGCACTGATGGCATACTTTGAGAGCACCAGGAAGATCCCTTCGGTGTTGTCGAAAGGCTCGGGCCTGCCCCTGAGCAGAAAGTTCATCTTGCAGAAGACAGGCGAGCTTTTGAGCCTTCGCGCAAGGCTCAATCACTACTCGGAGCTCACAGACTCCCTTCCCGACATCTTCTGGGATAGCCGATCTGAACTGGGCCTGGAAGGGTACTACGAACAGGTCGGGCGGGCGTTGGATGTCAATGTCCGAATCCGAACGTTGAATCAGAAGATGGACTACGCGCAAGAGATTGCCAGCGTGTTACGAGAGATGTCGAGTGAGCAGCACAGCACAAGACTAGAGTGGATCATCATCATTCTCATTGCTGTCGAGGTTGTCTTTGAGGTGAGGAGGATTGTGCTAGAGTATAAGGAAGAAGGAGAATCCGAGGAGTCGGAAGCAAAACATAAAGGTGTATATGAGACGCCACAGGTGCGAAGCTAGGCAAGACCGATCCATGGTGTTGCTGCAATTTTGATACAAGATACCCAACTCAGTAAGATTCAAAACTTCTACAACGCACACACACACACACACACACACACACACACACACACACACCCTGCTATAAACCCGCTGCACTCTTTTTTTTCCTCCAGTACAGTGTTTCTTACTCATAGACTGTGACTTAACCTCGGCGGTCATGTGAATCACACATCATTACCTACCTATTCTGCGTCATACCTAAGCTTTAACATCTCTTCATGGCTGAAGTCTTTCGGGTGCGAAGGACCCAAGGCTTGATAGTCAGGCACGCTAGAGACCAATTGGTCAATGCTGGCTGCTGCAGGAACGGCCGCTCCCCACTGTTGGTGCACCTTTAATTGGCCAATCAAGGTGGATTGAGCATTCGTTCCTTCCTGACAGCCTGTTGTGTTTCGCAATTCAGCACCAACCCAGTCTCACAACCCATATCCGTATACCTCTCACTTCTGAGCAACTCATCCTTAACACTAAGCTACACATCCGCCTTCTATCTATATAACAATATCGCCAACACACAACCGCAACAGCGCACCAATCACTCACTTTCTGGTCTTTTTGGACATCACTCTCTACTTGACTTTTCTTCAATAACCCATAGCAGAACCACTGCTCGGTCTGCGGGGGTAGGAGCCACCGCAATTTACTTTGTTTACTATTGCCATCAAGCAGAATCCCATGCAGTTTGTGGTGCGTGCGTACACAGCCCATTTCATCTCACCTCATCTCGGTCACTTACACACTCAATAGGTCAGCACTTTATTACAGTTGGTGCTTGTGAGAGGAAGCAGTGCCGCACAACCTCACCGTCCAAAAGTCTGATGATACACAGCAAGTAGTACGTGTGTTCCTTCCTCCTTTCCTAAATTTCTGGAAATCCATAACTAATTCTCATGCCTTAGACGGCGGCATGGACAATCCTAACGACTGCTTCCCCTTCGACTGGGAAGACCCTGAATTCTTGCTGGAGCCAGACGACCACGAGGGCTTTAAGAACAACCTCTACGTGGACTTGGATCCTGCTGATAGCTTATCTGATTACGAGGAGCGCGTTACTCGCCAGGCGTTAGAAGCGCCAACTGCTCTGGTTACTAGCGATTTATGCGCATGCAAAACACCTGAGCCTCAAGATGACGCTCAACAAAAAACACCCATTCACGAGCAGACAGCTTGGGATGGGGAGGGCTTAGAAGTAGGAACCGTACTTCCTACTGTGCCCATCACCTTGGTTAACCATGTTTCCGTGGACATACCATCAAGCACCCTCGTTATACCCCGATCCCTTTACCAAGGCGAGCCTGATGAGGAGGAGCCCCAAGCTAAGCCAGCAAGAGAGTGGACAGCCATTCAGTCAATACTGGAGGAGTACCGTCGAGTTCACAGCAGCAACAGCGGTGAAATCGAATTTGACTTGGACCAATTTGCTGTCTACATTGACGCCGCTGTACCAAGGGACGACAAGTCTCAGAAGCAACGGCCATATCCATGCGAGATGCGGCCGCTCCAACATCTTGGAACCCAGTTCCGCTGCAATAAAATGTATGTGGACGGCATACTGTCAGTAGGGAAGAAGCAATTTTCCATCAGAGGCGTTCCTTTTGAAGAATTCCCAATTGGCAACTATGGCTCTTCAGAACCGACTGTGGGGTCTCAACTCTGGATGCGCTCATGCTTGAGCGCTGCGATTGCCAAAAGACAAAACACCAACATCTACTACAGACTCAAAAACCCATCAACTGAGTATCAACGGTATTACACTGGGTTCGTATGGGTTGCAGACTTAGCAAAGCATGTCATCGATTATCTTTCCACAGCCCAGGACGAGAAACGGCAAGTTGTCTTCAAAGACTTTCGATCTGCTTTCCATGCTTGGATAGACAAGCAGCATGGAAACTCAGAAGTCTTTCATCAATGGCGAAGCCAATACCAGAGGACTGATTTCTGCAGCGCAGTTGCTGCAAACCTAGAATTCATCTGGAAGGAGGCTTCTGGAGTTCTTGGACACAAGGTCAGATCGATCTACCTACGGAAGCTGTGGAAAGAGATACGCGAGTTCACTGCGCACTCAGACGGCGATGACAAAACATACTCTACACCGGCAACTATTACTCCGTTGGCCTCCCCCTCGCCAACTCCAAGCAAGCGACAGCCTTCGCATATCCCAAAGACAGTGGTTACGCCATATGTCAACCAGTTATTTGATCACCTACCGTGCGGCCCAATGATGGAAGCGCTGGACCCAAGTCCTAAAACCGAAAGGTTGCGCCGAGACGTAACCAAGGCTCTTCGACTCGATTCAGCACTGGAAATTCATACCGGTACGTCAGCCAAGAATACAAACCAAAGAAGCCCCGAAACATCTATCAATGTCGGCGACGTCATCTCTATAGCTCGAGACGAGGACGGCAACTGGACTAGAGAAACCCCTGCCGGCTTCAATGATGTTGACCGGTGGTTCGGGCTTGTACAGAAAGTCCATAAGCGCAACGATGGCAAGAAAAGCTTTGACATCATCTGGATGTACCGTGCCGTTGACACGATCTGTGGCAACATGAGATACCCCTGGAGTAATGAGTTGTTTATGTCCGACCACTGCAGTTGCAACAACTCAGCTGATGACAAGATCAAAGAAGAGGAGGTGCTAGCTGCACACAAGATTGACTGGGGTGGTTCGTCTGCCACCAGCGCAGAGTTCTTCTGCAGGCAGACTTATCTTCATGAAGACCGACGATTCATCACCTTCCAAAAAGGTCACCTCTTCTGCATGCATCATAGTCGAGCCAGTGAACAGAAGTTCCCATACAAGATTGGGGATACGCTTCTTGTTTGTCTGAAGAGCTCGGACAGCGTTGTTGAACCATGCGAATTGGTACAACTTTGCAACGCAAAACTCGCCCTTTTCCGCCTTCTGCGGCGAAGACAAACAATTCACAGCAACAGCACCAACGAGAAGGTACCGCCAAACGAGCTTGTTTATAGCGACGAGTTGCTGTCAATCGCAGTCAGAAACATACAGAGCAGATGCACTGTAAGGTTCTTCCAGCCAGGAGGTCCAATACCTGTCCCTTACGACCGAAAGGGGGTAGGTAATACATTTTTCATCAGGTATCGATGGCAGTCTGGGCAAATGATTCCTTTGGAGGACGGATTCTCATTGTTAAGACAAGGTTTCGATCCTGCGAAGCCCTTTCGCAAGCTTCGTGGATTCGACCTGTTCTGTGGAGGCGGCAACTTCGGCCGCGGCCTTGAAGAAGGCGGCGTAATCGAAATGAACTGGGCGAACGACCTCAACGTGAAAGCGATCCATACATACATGGCGAACACAGCAAACACTGTCTATCCTTTTGCTGGGTCAATTGACGACCTGCAGACATTGGCGCTACAGGGCAAGTTCAGCAAAAAGGTGCCGCCTGTCGGTTCAGTCGACTTTGTGTCAGGGGGCAGCCCTTGCCCGGGATTCTCCCGCCTTACAAATGACAAAGCTACCCCTGAGCAGCGGAAGAACCAGTCTCTTGTGGCCGCTTTTGCGTCCTTTATTGACGTTTATCGACCGAAGTTTGGGTTGCTTGAAAACGTCATGGATATCGTGCAGACCAAGACGAAGCGCAACGAGGACGTTTTCAGCCAGCTGATCTGTGCTATCGTCGGCCTCGGTTACCAAACTCACTTTTTCATTATGGACTCTTGGGCCTACGGCTCTCCTCAGAGCCGTAGCCGTGTCTTTTTATGCTTTGCTGCGCCAGGTCTCAAGCTCCCTGAAGTGCCAATACAGTCACATTCGCACTATGAATCCGGCAAACGTCGCAAGACACTAGGTTGGTTACCAAACGGCGAGCCAATGGTGGAGCGCCTCGAAATCCCGACACCATTCAAGTTCGTAAGCATAGCCGAGGCCACAGCAGACCTGCCAGACATAATGGACGGCAAGGCGGACTGCTGTGTGAACTTCCCTGACCACCGAATGGCATACAGCATTACAAGACCAGCCAGGGCACAACTCAGCGTGATCCCGATGCACCCTTGGGGCATGAACTTCCGAACAACGTGGGACAATGGCAAGGGCACGATGACGACGGCTGAGAGGGGATTGTTCCCCAGCAAAGGTGAGAGAGTCTTGTCTCCAACCTCTCGGGCTTGGGGCCGCGCATTCCCGAACAGTGTTATGCAGACAGTCACCACGACGCCATCGCCAACGGATGCACGTATCGGTCGCGTCATGCATTGGAACCAGAATCGTGTGTTGAGCGTCATGGAAGTCCGGCGTGCTCAGGGTTTCCTCGACCACGAGGTGATCTTAGGGACGCCAAAAGAGCAGTGGAAGGTGGTCGGAAACAGTGTGGCTCGGGAGGTGTCGCTGGCTCTGGGTCTCTCGTTCCGAGAAGCTTGGCTTGGATCCTTGATCGATGGCGAGGAAGTCCAGCCTACTGTTGACGTACCTCAACAGTTAGCACAGGCACAGGCGCAGGCAGAGGCAGCATCGGGGAGCTCCGACAGCGACAAGGACATGGCGGAGACAGACACTCTATCGACAGAGTCTCGTGGAGAGACCCCCGTTTTGGTATCGCCGCGATCTCAGAAGCGCAAGTTGGGGAGCTCCTTTGTCATTGAGTTGGTCGTTTCGAAGATGCCAAAGAAACAGAGAGGGCAGTTGACACCGGAGAGGAGCGAAGGGTCGGAGGATGATGAGTCTGCAGACGACGATGAGTTTGCGGAGGTTCCTTCGGCATCGACATCCTCATCGTCGAGCTCGGGCTACGAGATCATTGAGCTGGATTAGAAGCGGGGGGAGGAAACCCTTCCGGGAGGGGTCGGGCTTATATTATACAGAAGAGAGCCAGCGGCCAAGCGTTCATGGGACTATAGACGATTCGCACATGTGGATATAGGAGGCCACAGACGACCTGCATAGCGGAGCCTGGCTTGCATGCTATGGCGAGACAGAATAGTCGGTCCAGAGAACAAATAATATCATTGATCGAGGCTGGTGTTCTGCGCATCTGTGTGATTTTCTTTTTCTCGGTGCGTTACTTGGCCTGGTCTGACTTTTGGCGGCTAGTCTCATGACGCACGCGAAAGGGAACGAGGCATTGCGATCAGTGTCTGACTGATTATATATGTGTAGCAGAAGAACTGTGCTAAATACCACGTAAATACAACGCTGTTTTTTCCCCAAAAGCCCAAGATTATTATGTATGTGTTGGAAGACGGCGACACATGTAAACCCCGCTTTCCCGCCTTGGACAATTATTAAATACTTCAAGTCTACATTGTGGTCCCCTTCTTGTCCAAACCCCGTTCCTGGGCCGGTTCTCAACCCTTGGTCACGGTAACCGTGACGGTCTCACGCTCCTTTTGCGTGACCGTCACGAAAACAGTCACAGTGGGCGTGCCCTGCGGCACGTCGACGGTGAACGGCAGACCCGCCGTCGGTGCGAGGCCGCCGACGAGGCCCGTTGGGGTCCCGCTGGTCTCGTCGGGGATAGGGTTGACAATCAGGGTGTCTGTAAAGGTCCCTGTTGGGCTGGCTGGGGTTGAGTTCGACTGGGTGGCTTGTCGTGTCGTCTCTGCGGTTGTAGATATCGGTGACGACTCGGTCGTTGTAGTGCGTGTGCGTCGGCGGGATGTGGATGTTGTAGGTGGGTCGTCTTCTTCCGTCGTCGTGGATGAGGGTGCAGGGGCAGGCTCCATGGTCTTGGTGACAACGACGGTGGTGGTAAACCCGGGAGCTTGGACTGCAGAGCTCGTCTGTGGGCTTGCGGCGGGTGGGATGATGGAGACTGTGTACGTTGCGATGACGGTGGGCGTAATGGTCGTAGTGATTTCTGATGCGACCTCGGACGCGCTTGTCGAGGAGCCTGGAACAGGGGCAGATACGGGCGTGCCTAGGATGCCACTCGCCACCTTGGGGTCGTAACACCCAACAATAACGCCCTCCGTGGTGTTCATCGGCAGCGCGAAGCACAATGTCCCTGTCCCGCAGTTCTGAATGGCGAATGCGCCGCTAGAGCCGCAGATGCCAACATTGCCCTTGACGCAAGCGATCTGGCCGGCAGCACAGGCGGACTGGTCGGTAAGGGAGGCGAAGAGGGTGTTGAAGGTCTTTGCGGAGGCAAGATTGTTAGCGGCGACCTCGGGAGAAACGGTGGCCGAAGCGGCCGGGGTGGAAGTCCGGATGGTGGGGACTTGGTTGTTGGGCGTGCCGGTGACCCGGAGTGTGGATGAGGGCGTTGTCGGAGGGACGGTCGAGGAGGGTGTTGATGGAACCGAGGGTGTCTCGGGAGGGGCCTGGACTGGGGATGCCGTGGTCGGTGCAGCGGCGATAGTGGTCGATGAGGCGGAAGGGGAGGATGCCTCGACGTTGGCGGTGCTGGATAGGACAGAGGCAAGAGTAGAGGATACTCCAGACCGATCCGCAACGGTTGTTGTAGCTTCTTGAGTTCCACCTGGGACAGGAAAAGCGAAAGAGATGGACGACTGTAGCGGCGCTGTCGGCGTAGCAGTGGAAGAAGCACCTTCAGGTGGCGATAGAGGTGCGGATGCAGAGGTGGTGTTACCAGGATACAAAGAGGATCCGTTCTGTAGGCCGGATGTGAGTTGTGGCGGCAAGAAGATAGTACTCGATATGAGAGGTGGCAAAGCCGACCCGGACTCTGTTGTCGGTATTGAGTGGGACTCTGGTGTCGTTGAAGGGGCTCGGCCTTCTGATGTGGTTGATGTTGATGGCTGTGATGTGACTGGGGAACTGGCAGTGGTGACGTCGATGGTCACAAAGATTGGGGTCGGAGTGACTCCATCCTGTTCCTCTTGCAGCGTCACAGAGAAGTCGGAGGTAGTGGCGTCTCTATTTTCATGTTAGCATGGCCTGAGTGAGTGGGCATGGAGACATAGACGTACGCTGGATCCGAGGCGACGCTCGATATTACAGCAAGACTGCTGGTGGTGGTGAATGCGCTGGAAGTGGTATTCCAGTCCCTCCTGAGGCTGTGATGGGTGTTAGTGATGTACGGCAAAGTCATAGTGGAGTTTACCGACAATCTCTCAACACGTCTTACTGGACCGGCCTGCGTGGTCTGAGTCGTCAGGAGGAGGAGGAGCAGGACGTCTGCTACGCGAATAGAGCAAGGCATCGTGATGTGTGGCGCTAGAGAATGATGTCGGCGGAGATGGGCGACTTGAAGTCGACTTCTTGGCGCGACGAAGATGGATATTATGAGTATAGTGGCAATTTAGAAGACGCGCTGTTCTCGGACCAAGAAAAGAAAAGAAGGCTATGGTCTCGGGCGGAAACAAGGGAAACGATCAGCAGAGGACAAGCAATGAACAGAGAGGGAAAAGTGAGCAAGGCAAGGAACGAAGACGTAGAAATTAAGACAGAAAGGCAAAACACAGGGAAAGAGAAAGAAAGAGAGAACGGAAGGAAGGGGAACGAGAGATCAAGGTCGATATGACTAGACAGGCGCACAAGGGAAGGTACAGAGTTGGTGGATGACGGGGTTTTGGACGCTTGTCGGATGCAAAGCATACGAGGATGCAGGCACCATCTTGTATGACTGGGCCTGGGGATCAGGCGAGGAAAACAGCAAGCCAGAGGTCTAGAACTCGTAGCCATGTCGAGGCCCATTCGAGCAGCCGGGCCATGAAGGCATTCGAAACACTTGGTTCGCGAGTGGGCAAGGATGGATGGAGCAGTTTAGATGAGGGCCCGACAGCTTGGGAACATGGTCATCCAATACCTCTGCATCTCTCTCCAAGACGGAAGCCAGATATAGGCCATAGCCAAGAGACTGGGCTGCCGGGCTCCTGTGTTTTGTCAGGTCTTGCAGGGGGTGAGAGAGACCGTAGTAGTGACATGGGGTGGCAGCAGGCGGCGGGAGAGATTTGGTTAAGCGCCTCGCAAGGTAGACTCTGTCTGTCTATACGAGACCTCTCTCTGTGGGAAAACACGGCCGACCTGGATCGACCCGGGCGAACATGGGGCATTTCCTTTTTGTGTTTGTCGTACGGAGTATTATTCAGTGTTTCTGGACATGTCGATTGCAGACGCGCGGGAAGCTATTATTGGCAGACAGGGACACACCCATGTCCCGTTCCCGTGCGATGCCCGCCAATCAATCTCACAGCGCTTACACTACCTGGGGCAAGTCGCTGGCAGGACACACCCACCAGGGACCACACCCGCCGTATGTACAGGGTGACAGGGGTAAGTAAATACCCCTATGATGTTACCCCCCATAACCGACATCATGATAGAGGGGGAATATTCACCAAAAGTGAAGTTCTGCAGTAGGGGGGTGGACGTTAGTTACCTAACCGGGGTATTTAACTTCGGCCTGGTACCATTGTACACTAGGTAGTTAGTTGGTCAGTCAATCACCTGTGTTTTTTTTTTTCCTTCTGTACACCGCGCGTCTCGTCTCGTGGATTTCTCGGAATTCATTGATAAAGCCGCCGTTCCTTTCTTCTGGCTTCTGAACTGCTGAAACTCTGACAATTCCAAAGCTTTCGTCCTTTTTCTCCTTGTCACTCTGCAGGCCATCATGATACCTAATGTGTCGAGGACGCCACAAGCTTATTCCTACAAAGTACCGTGTTTCGGCCGAGAGTCACGTCACGTCACGACAATCGCCATCCAAATGGAGCACCTGGTATACTCTCTTTTTTATTTTTATTTTTTATTTGTTTCTCTCCCTCTCCCTCTCTTTCTATTGTCTCCCTTCTGTCTTCTTTGGTGTCGGGCTAAGCAAATTCCCAACAACGCCTTGGCTTGGTGTAACTACATCAACCAGGTGTCGCCTGTCTTTTTGGACTTTTCACCCAAGCCACCAGTTCTCTGACCGAGAATAGCTACAGAAAGAGCCAAAGGATCCAGACCAAGTGATAATCCACTCAATCAAAGCCCGCAACCACTGGTCTACATACACCGCGTCCGCGCGTCGTTGTTCAAGAGGCCCACCAGCGTTGCACGTCTGGTCGACTTACACTCCACCAGCCTCTGGTCTCATCATCTGCTGGACAGAGCCCTATGAACTCTGCAGCCCGTGGCGTGACAAGCCCTGATGCCGCAACTCCTTCCTGCCCGCCCGTATGCGAGCTCGCTTCTCATGTGTTCAAATGTATCAGACTACCTATCAATGATTACCCACACACGTGGGCTGCACTGGCCGTGTCACCTTCCCCTCTCGTCCCATGGGCCAAGGTACAGACGGGGGTTCAACGACGTTGAAATATGCTTCCCTGTCGTCACTTCGGGGAGCACGTTGCTCATTCCGTGGCATCCATTGGGGCGACTGGGGAACAATTGTCCGTTGCCAAGCCGCACCCCGGGTTGCGAAGTGGCTTGGCTCTCAGGCACACTCCCGAACAACTGCACCAGGTGACACGCATCGGTTCGTAGTGCTCCCTTGGAGGTTCAAATGAGCCTTTTATCCTTGTAGACTGGTTCTAAAGCTACCGACAATGTGGAAGTCCTTATCGTGCTAGGAACGACGTAACGCGAATCCTTACACCAAACCTCAGAGACACTATCAAATGTGATTCGTCATTGCCAAGTGGTGCATAGGATACGCCGCAATGAACGGTTGCAGGCAGCCCAGAGCAAGGCAAAATAATGGCGCTGCGGGAACGAAGCCAAGATCTTTCGACCTTGGGGTATATATACATGGCCGAGAAAATTTGCTGCTTTCTTGATGGTTGCCCTCGGGATCTTCACCACATCCGAGCTCGCGTCTTTGTCGCTCTCTAGTCTCAAGATGCGCTCCTCAGCCGTTGTCGTTGCAACTTTGGCCCAGTCGGCCATCTCGGCTCCCAATGTCAAGAACTTCATCTACATCGTCCCCGATGGGTACGGCCCCGCCTCCCAGACCATGGCGCGGGACTACGTCTCCTTGATGCAGAATGGCCAGAACCCGGGGGCTCCCGTGAGCATCCAGCTCGCAGCCGACAAGATGGTACGATACTAGGCTTTGACTCGCCATTGTTCCTGTGCTGATGGTTGCAATAGGTCATTGGCAACGTTCGTACTCTTGCGAGCAACAACCTCATCACGGACTCGGCTGCCTCTGCGACTGCTTTCGGATGTGGTGTCAAGTCATACAACAACGGTAGCACACTTCGGAGGCACATCTGCCGATCAGTGACTGACATTGGCCAGCTATCGGTGTCAACCCGGCCGGCGAACCAGTAGGCTCCATCCTCGAGGCCGCCAAGCTTGCAGGCATGAAGACGGGGCTGGTCGTCACCAGCACCATCAACCACGCCACCCCTGCTTGTGAGTAGTATGAATCCAGTCGCCATTCACAGGATATATGCGACTGACAGGTATCAAAAGGCTATGCGGCCCACGTTGCCGATCGCAACTCGTACGCAAAGATCGCCGAGCACGAGATCGGCTACGGCCACCCTCTCGGCCCCGTCGCCGACATTCTTCTCGGTGGCGGCCGGTGCTACTTCAAACCGCAGTCCGATTCTACCTCCTGCCGCAGAGACGGCATCGATCTGTTCGCCTTCGCCGCGGAGAACGGCTACCACGTCATGCAGAACCGCTCGGCCTTTGACGCCCTCGACAAGGGGCTGGGGGACGTCCGCATCCCCTACATCGGTCTGTTCAACGACGGTAAGTCTGCCAATAATCTGTGTTTCTCTTTCTCTTGCGCCAAGAACGGAACTGACAAGCCCCACAGATCAAATGATGTACGAAATCGATCGCTCCCGCCAGTCCCAGCAGGAGCCTTCTCTCCTAGAAATGGTAGAGACGGCTCTCAACTCCCTCCACCGCGCCACGCATTCCAAGGAAAAGGGCTATTTCCTCATGATCGAGGCCTCGCGCATAGACCACGCCGGCCACGCCAACGACCCGGCGGCGCACCTCTTTGATACGATCCACTACAATGAGGTCATTGGCTTCGTGCGGGAGTGGATAGACGAACACCCGGACACCATGCTCATGTCAGCGGCGGACCACGAGTGCGGCGGTCTGACGCTCAACGGCTTCAACCCGCTGCCGCTGTCCAAGGTCAACGCCTCGACTGAATTCCTGATGGAGGTCTGGGATGCGTACACCGGTTCCGACAAGAAGGCCTTCCTGGTCAGCGAGATCCTACCCGAGTACGGGCTCAGCGACGCCACGGACGCCGAAGTGAACACGCTCCTCGACGCGGGCTCGCTCGACATGGAGCTGGGCAACCTGCTCGCCAGCCGCGCCGGCGTCCACTGGTCCACGGGCGGCCACACCGCGTCTGACATCACCCTGTACGGCTACGGCGCCGGCGAGAATGGGCGGGCGATCAAGGCGGACATGGCGGGCAACTGGGACAATACGGAGCTGCCAAGGTACATTGAGAAGGCCCTCGGCGTTGACATGGACGAGGTCACGAGGCTGCTGCGCGCGAACGGCACGGCCTGGGTCGGGAAGCGGGATTTCAACAAGCGCGCTGACGAGCACGTTCATGACCACGGCCATACTCACTAGAGAGGAGCACTCGGCTTTGAACATGCTGTTGTATTTTAAGCGCATACGCATCTAATTATAATGCACATTTTCCTGTCAAGGTTGCGTTCGAATGCCGAAAGGTCAAGTCTCGATGGTTATATCTCTCCGGGATGGACCAATGTGAGTACTCTCATGCCTACCAATCCCACAAACGGCCATGTGTGCCGCCAGTGCCTGCTGTGTGTATGTGCGTCACTGCTTTTTATCACTTGGTTTAACTGGAGCGATACTGCATAAACATAAACAGAGCTTGTCGATTTACAGCAGCTCTTGATCTGCGTAGTTTCCATGTGTTCTGCAGTAGACGCAGCATACGCCGAGACACTCGATAAGTCGTCGGCACATCGTCTTGTCATATCAGACCCAATTTCGCGGCGGTCAGTAGTTGTTACCACCAAGACTTTCTCCAACTATTGCACAAATGCTCTCGGCTCCTCTTCCTGACGCCCTCCTCCTGACGACCGGCCTCGCCCTGTCATGAATCATGATGCTCCCCCTCAATCAAAAGACGTACACGTACGGCTCAGAACCGTCTCTGGGCCTGTTTTTGCCCTGGGATACGCGCCGGTTGTGCACGAAATATACAGATTCTTGAAAAAGAGCAGCCGCCATGCCCACCGACACCATTATTATCATAGTGAGGAGACCTTTATCGTAGCTTTCGTTTCTGTTAGCTTCATGTGTTCTTCCGACGATTAATCCTGAAGAGAACAGCGAAAGGGAGGGGCACTTACAACGGCAGGTCGTTGCCCCTGAAATACTGCGAGCCGACCATCAAGCCACTGATGGCGGACATCACCCACATGCTTAACACACCCGTCAGCATTGTCCAGTCTTTGCACGCCGTATGATGGCAGTGACTCACGCGATTTCAATACTTCGCTCGCCAGGGTCACGGCAGTTGACCTGCAGCCAGGTGTTGTGTGCTGGATGGTAGCAGACGGCAAAGGCGTTGATCATTGTCCACAGCCCCCATCTCGACCACTTTCCTACGTGCGGATGGAGGCTTCGAGTCACCACCAAGATGGTCAGGTAGCAGATATGTCCCAGTATGACTGTCGCTCCCCTCTTGTTTGTCCGGTCGCTCAGCGTAGCGAATGCGAAGACGACAGCCATGGCGAGGGAGGCGCCCACCGCGGCGAGGGCGTTTGCGCTGGTTCGGTCGAAGCCAAGGGCCATGATGATCGAGGGGGTGTAGGTCGTCAATGGCGACCATGTCGAAAAGACGCAGAAGGTGGACACGTAGTGCGGCCACCGCTTGTAATGCTTGACAGTCTTCCAGACAAGAGCCCAGGGGATCTCGATGCCGCGAGCGCCGCGCCTGCTTCCGGATTCGTCAACTTCCATCCTCTTCTGGAGTATTTCTTGTTGGTCAGCCGTGAAGCGGACGATGCCCGCGCTTGCCAGCGGCTTCGGCATGTCGGGGGACCCTGGGAGGAGAAAGATGAGCATTAGCGCCACGACGAGCGTCACGAGGCCCTCGACTGCATCTGCCTGTCAGCCACACAGTAGGAACACCGGAAACAGAGCTGATTATAAACAGGAGGGGTTGTTCGCACTCAAGAAAAGCCACTGCCACCCCGCCAACCCTCCCTTGCCCGCCAGCTTCAGGATTCCCGACGCGACCAGGGGGCTCAGGGCGTTGCCGCCAAACTGCCCAAACATGAAGACGGCGATGCGCTTCGCCAGCTCGCGCTTAGTGTACCAGGTCGAGAGGGTGTAAATGGACCCTGGGATGTAGCCCGCCTCGGTGAGGCCGAGCATGAGGCGGACGGCGAGGAAGCCGGCGCGGTTCTTGACGAGGACTTGGAGGGTGCCGACGAGGCCGAAGAGGAGAACCTGGAGGGAGATCCATTTCCGGGGCCCGAACTGTTGTCGTTTATGCGGTTAGACTAGCGAACGAAGACGCATCAGATGGAGTGATGACTGAGTTGAGGAAGCGAGGCGCCATCGCAAACGCTTGGCGAGAACGCACCCATTGCAGAAGCAGGTTGCACGGAATCTCCAGCACGACGGTGCCCATGAACATGAGCTGGTTCCCGAGGTTGATGGTATCCTGGCTGACATCGATGTCCTTTGCAAACCCGGCGGTGAGGGCGCTGGCGAGGTTCATGCGGTCAAGCTGGAACATGAGCAGGCCCAGGACAAGGAGCGGGAGGACGGTGAGGTCGACTCTGGAACCCGGTAAGCTTCATCCTCTACAGACCGTCCCTGTATATCTATGAGATGATGGGTGAATAATGTGTATACATACTTCCTCTTAGCCTTCTGCTCTTGTTCGGTATCCCACTCGGGCTTGTCTTCGGACGCGACGACGGAGCGGTCCGTTGGGGTGTCACACACCATCTTGTCGTCGGCCCGGGAATCCATGGCTGTTGTCGATCACGTCGGTAGTCTGCGATGAAGTGAACAAAACAAACGATCCGACCCAGGCCAAATGACCGTCCTCTCCAACTACTTTTCACTTTTATCGTCGGCCATCCAGGTCCCCCCGCCAGACCCTCACGATGGCAGCCCAGCCCTCACCCCCTTGCCCCCGTCGGTTGTCGAGTTGATCATCTGGTATTCAGAGCTGAACCAATGCAGCTCGCCCGTCTTGTCCATCTTTCGAACAAGAAAAATAAAATAAAAAAATACAGGGTCCAAGAAAGACGTGCGCCATGATACAACCGACATGGAACCTGGATGGCCTCACATACACACCCAACCCTTATCGATAAGAACTCCAGTGAATCCGATAACGCCATCGGACGCTAAGATGATCAAATCCGCCCCTTCACGATTCCAGACACAGCGGACCCCTGGCCAGAGGAGCGTCTCCCTCTGTAATTCTGCGGTGCATCCCTGCACGACTACCCCGTCAGGCAGCTTACAGGTACGCGATTGGTCCATCTCTTGGGAGATATCAGCGGGGTCCCCTCCACGCGCTCTCTCGCCGTTGCCAGCCGGGACCAAGTCCAAGCTCTCGGGGACCGTCTGCGCAAAGCGACTGGTGCTGCCAATTCTATTTCTCTTGTTTCCTCTCTCCCGACCTTTATTATCTTCTTTCTCTCACAACGCTCTTCCGCGTGTTCTCGTTGACCTGTCACAAGTTGAGCCGGAAACATGGGCGCAATCAAGAGAGTCGCAGTCATCGGCGCGGGGCCGGGCGGGTCCATCACCATCGATGCCCTGGCCCGCGAGAAGACCTTCGACGTCATCCGAGTGTTCGAGCGCCGAGAAGCCGCGGGCGGTTGCTGGTGAGTTTTCCCCCCTTCTTCAGGTTTTCATTCGTCGTGTTTTTTCTTTCCCTCCAATCCAATGCGACGCGGGGAGACGTCGAACTCATATGACTTGATCACTGGGTACCTTGATGGTTCGAGATCCCAGTCGGCGCCTCTTCACAATTGGGGGCGTATGTATACGGAACCAGAAACATATGGGCACCTGGATGGCCTGCATCTGATTTGGTGAATGTACACCGCCTGGAGCCTCCGAGAAACTTGGTCCACTTGGATTTGGAAGAGATGAGGTGAACAGTGCAATCATGTACATCAAGATATGGGATGACAGCAATTGGACGAGATGGGGCGGGACTTGTGGCCAAACAACCAACCGTAACATGCACTGACCAACCGATCCCCCAGGGTTGGCGACCAAACCCCTCCGCCGCACCTCACCGATCTCCCCGCCCTCGCATCCCGCACCGCCGACCGCCCGGTCCCGATCCCGGAGACCCTCCCGGCCCGAACCCCGAAACTGCAGACGCCCTCGCCGCCGCGCTTTACCGAATCTGGCATCTACCCCTACCTTGAGACCAACGTCGACGCCATTCCCATGTCCTTCTCCGAGGAGTCCATCCCCGAGCGGCGCACGGAGAACTCCATCGCCCTGCACGGGCCCGAAACGCCCTTCCGCCACTGGACCGTCGTCCGGGACTTTGTACAGGGACTCGTGAACCGCAATGGGTACCAGGATTTCGTCTCGTACAGCACGACGGTGGAGCTGGCCGAGAAGGTTGGGGACGAGTGGAAGCTGACGTTGAGGAGGGAGGGCGAGGAGGCGGATGAGTGGTGGGTTGAGTATTTTGATGCTGTGGTTGTTGCCACGGGCCATTACTGGGTGCCTTACATCCCCCACATCGAAGGGCTCGAGGAGTTTGAAAAGGCTCGCCCGGGGAGCGTGATTCACAGCAAGCACTTTCGCGGACGAGACCAGTTCCGTGACAAGGTATGCGACTTGCTCACAGATGGATCCCGTATGCCATTAGGCTGACTGTTGCCCAGCGCGTCGTTGTTGTGGGCGCCTCCGTCTCCGGAGCCGACATCTCGGTCGACCTCGTCAACACCGCAAAGCTCCCCGTCTACTCGGTCGTGAACGGCCGCAGGGCAAACCTCTACTTTGGCGACGGCGCATTCAACCACCCCCGAATCTCACGCCGCGCCACCATCTCCCGCATCGACGGCCGGACGGTGCGCTTCTCAGACGGCACCTCCGTCGCCGACGTCGACAACATCGTGCTTGCCACGGGCTTCACATGGACACTGCCGTTCCTACCCTCAGTCGAGGTGCGCAACAACCGCGTCCCGGGCTTGTACCAGCACGTCGTGTACCGCCGCGACCCGACCCTGGTCTTCGTCGGCGCAGTGGCGGCGGGCCTGACATTCAAGATCTTCGAGTGGCAGGCCGTCCTCGCGGCGCGCGTGCTGGCCGGAAGGGCGAGGCTGCCGCCGGCCGAGGACCAGGCGAGGTGGGAGGCGGACCGCGTGGCCGAGAAGGGCGACGACATCAAGTTCTCGCTCGTGTACCCGCACTTTGAGGAGTACTTTGAGACGGTGCGGGCGCTGGCCGGCGAACCGGAGAACGGCGTCGGCAGGGCGTTGCCGCCGTACGACCCGTCATGGCTCCAGGTCTTCCTCGATGGCCTTGAGTTGAGGAAGAGGATGTGGGAGAGGTTAAATGCCAAAGCAAAAGAGGAGCTTGAGCAGGCAAAGCTGTCGGCGAGTGGCGTGGTGGCGCAGGGGGACAAGGGCACTCACGCACCACCACCACCACCACCACCACCAGTAGCGAATGGGGCAGAGACCGAGAAAGTCCCCATCGTGACGATGATTGAAGCGCCCCGAGAAGTGCAGTAGTCTTGGTTCAATTAAATTAGACTTAATCATGTATCGAAGAGTAGTGAGTACGGGAGGACGCCGGTGCCAGTGTTTCTGACTGTATGTATCTAGTCTGCGGCAAAAAACGACGGCCGTGGTCCGTTTCGTGATTGCTATTACCGTATGCTGTACAGACCGAACGGTTGCTAGATGAAGATGGAGAGCCCAACTCTTAAAACATAGGGCATTATTCAGCCAACCTTGGAGTACAAGCCCGTGTGTATGTCGGGGGGGATAAGCCAGAACGTCAGTGGAGGTTAATGAGGATGGTCATATGCCGACGTGGCTGGTCAGTCACGCACGGCCAAGCATCACAATGCGAAATCGCAACACTCGCTCTGGCCAGACAAATCCCAGGGAATGCATAACGGATAGACCTCTTTTTTTCGCTGCGCCAAACAGATTCGCTCGATAAGCATGGATCAGCGGAGGCGACAAAGAGATCGGGTCAAGCGCTTACGCGTTGGCGCCGTCTTACATCAGACGCGACGCAGTCTGCGAGAACTAACATCAGCCCTTTGGAAACTCCCCAAAATCCTGCCAGCGCATCTTAAGGACCCGGTGCGTCCCAAGCATAAGCTTATTATCTCCTCAGCCGTGACGGCGACGGGCGTGTGATAAACAAGGCGCGGCATGTGAAGAAGGGCCAGTATCCCACGCGCCGCCGAAACTCGCGGGTAGCCAGGCCGGCTTTCGAGACAACGAGATTTCCCATCACCAACGCGAGCAAGCATGGAAGCTCCAACGCAGCCGTCGTCGCCGCCGCCGCCGAAGCCCTCGGAAGCACCGCCAGCGTTCGGCCTGGGCCGCCGCATCAGGGAGTTCCAATTCGACATGACGAGAATCCTTCCCGGACCGCGCCTCGTACCGAACCTCCTCGTCAGCGACATCATCGGCTTCTTGCTCTACGCCATGATGGCGCCCGGACTGTCGAGCTTCTTCGAGGAGAAGCTCTACGATGCGGTACCGCTCGCGTGGACCGTCTGCGAGGGCCTCCGCTGCTTCTTGGACGCCTTCCGGGAGGAGCGGTGGCACCAGGTGGACCACGCGCAGGAGAGCGCCGACAGGTGGTGCTCGTACTCGTACCGGACGCCGCCCCCGCGGCTGCGGTCCTACCGCGAGATCCTCAATCGGCAGCAGGCGCTAAGGAACTGCTGCGGTGCCCAGCTGCGCGGGCTGGGGACGCGAGATGTCGTGGGGAACATGCTGCTACAGGCCACCCTCGCCTTCTGCTGGGCGTGGGCGCTGCTCCGGGACCATGTCACGCTCGTCTGGCTGCTGGCGGCCATCGAAAACGGGTGCGCGGGATACAGGGGAAAGATCGAGACGTCCACCCCACCCGCGGTCCGCAGGGGGGAGAGGACCATGCCCGTGGCCCGGGGCGGCGGCAGCGACGACGACGGCGGCCCACCGTACTGGTGCCTGGGGAGGGTGCAGTGGCAAATCAGCCGCGGCCACGACCTGATCAGCAAGTTCGTGGAGCTGGACATGTGCCACGTCGGGGGCGGAGCCGGGGCCGGGGCCGTCTGGGACGAGACGGAGTGGCTGTCAGAGAAGGACGGCGAGATTCCGGCGGACGCCGTGGTCGACGAGGACCGGCTTCTCGTGAACCGCGTGGCCTTCTCGGCGTGCCTGTCGTGGCTAATGGTGTCCATCAGCTGCGACTTTGCGACCTTTTACCTCCTCGTCCTGCTGCGGCGCCTCCGGGGTCGTCTTGAGGGGTGCATTTGGGGAACATAGTGTACACATCTTGGGGGGGCTGCCTCTGTTTTTTATGTTATTATACCCGGGAGAGTCAATGAGCAAACAAAGAGTGCTAGGAGCAGCAGTAGTCCGTGACAAGGATGTATTGGGCATTATCTCATCAACACCGTAATAGGGGATATCGCTTTCCATGCAAACAAACGCCTTCCAATGCAACCCGGAGAAAAGAGAAAGAAAGAAAAAACACCCTTGTCTTAGCGCCGGCGCCGGAACTTGCTGTTGTAACCCGGCCCGCCCTTCGCGCCGTTGTTCTTCAGCTTCAACCGACGGAAGTTTGTGTGCGCCATCTCGTTCACCTTTCTCACGGCCTTCTTGACCGTTCCCACCTTCTCCGTCTTCTTTGCCGCCTCTTTGGTTGTTTTAGCTCTCGAAGCCGACTTGTTGAGTTCGTCGTCCGAGCCGGATCCCATGCCTGCAAGCTCATCTTCCGCATCATCCGCTGCCCCGTTAGCTTGTGTCTCCGGTACCGTCTCTTCATCGGCCTCCTCTTGCTGTCCGTCCTCGGCCTGGCCAGATGGCCGCTTGCTGCGCACGGGCTTCATGTTGACTCTCCTCGTCGTCCGCTTCTGGCCCTTCTTCTTGTACACTCTTAGCGGCATCCCATCCCGTCCTGTCGGGTCTTCATCGGGGCTGTCGTATAAGCCTTCGTCGTCGAAGCCGCCCAGGGGCAGGTGCACTTGGCTGTCGGCAGCAAGCAAGTCATCCCTCGGCTTTGGAGGCGCTTTCGGCCGGGCAACGACTTCGCCTTCCGCTTCCCGAAGAGCATCGAGATCGTCGTCGTTGTCCAGGTGCTCCTCCTCCACTTTCCTGAGACTTGCGACAATGGCGCTGAGACCCCGGACTATCGGCTTCCGGGGCAAACGTAAAGGCGGGGCCACGAAGTCATCGTCCTTGGTTGGGGGCGGCTGAGTGTGTCTTTTCAGGAAGGACGGAGTGTTGAACTGGAGTTTCGAAACAGTAGTAGGCGTCTTGGCATCAGGCGGTCCGCTGTCTTTATTCTTCAGCGGCGTCATGAAGCTATCCAGCATCTGTCGTTTACTAGCCGACATGGGGGTCCGCCCGAATCTCGCATTGTCCTCGTCGTCAGTGGGCGTCGCACGCTTCCGCGGTGTCGTCATCGACCTTGAATCGGCGGCAGTGTTCAGGTCCCGGTTCTTCCTTGAAGGTGTGCCCAGTTCGCGCTCTACCATCAAATCAAACAGCCCAAGCACGCGGCCGTCGCGCTGCGGCGTCGGGCCGATCGATCGCGGTGCTGCAGGGCTGAATAGTGTTCTAGATATCGAGGGAGTACTGGCGAGACCGGCACTTTCAGGATTCGATCTACTTTTCGAGGGCGTCTCGGCATGTTTTTGTTTTTTGGAAGGCGTCGTTGTTGACACGGGGTCTTCTTTTCGCTTCTTCGGTCGTGACTCTTGTTTCGGGAACGGAGGGATCTTGCCAGAAAGGACGTCGCGGACTTTGTTGTACTGCTTGTATCTTTGTGCTGCCCAGAAACGATTAGTCTTCTGAACCGTTACGGTTGGGAACAAGGCCCTGCATACCTATGTCTGCATTGCGCTTGATGTCGTCTCTGCTGGGCTTCTTCCCTTCATGGGAGTTTGCCCAGGAGGTTTCCCAGCTCTTCAATTCAGTGCGAAGCTTCTGGGCCTGCGTCTCGTAATCGGCCCTCGTTTGATCGTCCATATCGAGGTGATTGTCAGTTAAAACGCGTATACGTCATTGGAGAGAATGCAGCTCGACGGGATGCGGTGTGACGGCTCAGATAAGGTGGTTAAAAGGTATACTTGGGTGGATTTTGATGTGGAGGTGGAGGAACGCGATTGAGACGCGACACTGGAAAAACCACTAAACGCGAAATATTCACGGTCACCCAGCAGCGGGTGCGTCAGTGCACTCATTCACTGGCCGAATACTGGCCCCACTCCGGGTCGGGGATCCAGCTTGGGGGGGGTATTCCAAGTTCAGGGGGGGGAGTAAAGCCCTCAGCACTATGTAGATAAAAAAAAGGTAACTAAATTAGTCCTAGCATATACTCAGTATATCCTAAGAAATATAATACCTACCTTCTATAACTATAAAGGGCTTAAGAAGTACTAAGGTTACTAAGTCCTCTATAGTTACAGAGGGTAGGTACTATATTTTTTAGGATATACTAAGTATATGCTAGGACTATACCTAATTCTCACACTCCTCGCACTCTAAGCTAAGCCTAAATAAGCCTGCTTGGGACTTTTAGTGGGGATCCAGTTCGGTAGGGGGTATTCCAGCTTCGGGGGGGGGTATCCGGCCAGTGGATCGAAGTTCAGGGGAGGGTAAAAAGACCTCCGTAGGCTTATTTAGGCTTAGCGTAGAGTGTGAAGAGTGCAAGAGTCCTAGGTATAGACTCAGCATATGCTCAGCATATCCTTTATAATATAGCACTTACCTTCTATAACTATAGAGGACTTAGTTATCTTAGTTTTTACTAAATCCTCTATAGTTATAGGAGGTAAGTACTATATTCTAAGGTATAGACTTAGCATATACTTAACATATCCTTTAGAATACAGCACTTACCTTGTATAACTATAGAAGACTTAGTAAGAACTAAAGTAGCTAAGTCTTCTATAGTTATAGAAGGTAAGCGCTATATTTTGAAGGATATGCTGAGCATATGCTGGGATTATTTTAGTTACCTTTTTTTAATTTACACTGTGACTAGGGTTTTAACCCCCTTCCAAACTCCGCTCCACTTTTCCGATACCCACCCCCGAAGCTGGAATACCCCCTACCGAACTGTGCACCCACTTTTAGTCCCCCCCCTAAACTTTGAATACCCCCCCCCCCGAACTGTGCACCCCTCCGGGTCGGCCTCCACTTTACCCACCATACACCGGATACAGACACTTGCACCTACCTATTATGTGCCGCCTCCCTACAGGTAGAGACACATGACCCCTCTCTACGTCTCTACGAGGCTGAGAACAAAATGCTTTTATTCTTACCACGATCTCGGCGGGCGAGACGCCTTCTCCTTGAGCGAACAACTGTATGATGTGCTACATTACACCCCCTTGCTTGTCCTGCTGTCTCGTCGCTGTAGTCAGACATTATTACAACTGATTGCGACATGGCCAAGCAAATTTCCGCACAAGACTTCACTGTCGGCTGGGTCTGCGCCCTGCCCATCGATCTGGCCGCCGCGGCCGAGATGGTGGACGAGGAATTTGCTGACCTCCTGTCCTAGCTGACTGATACTAATATCTACTCCTTTGGCCGTATCAGCGCCTACAATGTCGTGGCTGCCTGTCTGCCTGCCGGCCAAATGGGCACGACCCAGGCAGCTATAGTAGCTAGTTAGATGAGTACTAGCTTCCCCTTGCTGCGGTTCAGCGTCCTTGTTGGCGTTGGTGGTAGTGTTCCTAACTGTCATGACGATGTTGATATACGGCTTGGTGACGTTGTTATAAGTTAGCTGACAGGTCAGCATGGTGGAGTGATTTAATATGATTTTGGGAAGACTGGGGTGGACGGACGCATTGCTTGCACTGGCAGCCTCAATGCGCCGCCTACGATACTCCTTAATGCCTTGGCTAAGCTCCAAGCTAACGACCTTTGGGGCAAGACATAAGTTGTCACGTATCTTTTGAAGCTGACTCTCTCTACGGGGTCGAGGTTCGCGTTACTGGGCCCTGACCAAGACAAGCTTTATGATACATTATTACTGCATATCTCTGGAGCTACATGCGCAAAGTGCAATTTAGAAGACATTGTGAACAGGGATGTACGCGTAACTTTAGACCTAGTTCTCTTTTTCGGCAACATTGTATCTAGGAACCAGGTAATAAAGGACAGGCTGACCTGCGACAAACACAGCCAGGATCTGGGAGGCATCTTGTGCTATGAAATGGAGGCGGCTGGTATGATGAATAACTTTCCTTGTATTGTTATTTAGGGCATATGTGGCTATGCAGACGCACATAAGAACAATTGTTGGCAGCTATATGTAGCAGTGACGGCGGCGGCATGCGCAAAGGAGCTGCTGTGTACTATTTCGCCGTTACATAGGGTATTAAGCCTGGGTCGCTCAGAAGCCTGTGAGTAACACGCCTATACTGGCAGCCAAGAGTCTAATGCCTGCCTTATATGTAGTTTGTTAAGAACCTTACTTTATTGTCCTGTTTTTTACGAAATGAACACTTTGTTGGTAGAGACACTATCTTGACGCAGCTTCTTGAAAGGATCCCCCTAGGAGCTAATAAAGACGCCTGCTAGAGGACTTTAATTATAGGCCTTGGAGGGATTGGTAAGACACAGGTTGTGACTGAAGCGGCATACCGCTTTCGCAATGTACACCTAGACTGCTCCGTGTTCTGGGTGCTAACTGTGGACATGGCCATGTTTGAGAACGCGTATTGCGAGATTGGCTGAGAGCTTAATATGTCAGGCATTAAAGACGACTAAGCAGACGTTAAACTCTTGGTCAAGGCTGTATTAGAACAAGATGATGTTAGAAGCTAGCTACTTATTGTTGATAACGCTGATGATATGGAGTTGCTGTTTTCTAACTTTAACCTGATGTTATATCTTCTGTTTAGTTGGGAAGGTTTAATGCTGCTTATAACCTGGAACCGTTAGGTTGCAGCAAGATTTAGTCCTAGCTAAGTTATGTGTTTACTAGAGATGGATACTATAGAAGCTACCTAGCTCCTATGTGGTGGCTTGGATGATGACTAGATTAACGATGGGCAAAGCATAATGCAGCTGCTTAAGCACCTTACCTACATACGCTTGGCTGTTTGTTAAGCAGCTGCTTACATAGCTGCTATTAATAACATTACGGTGTCTAAACATCTTGAATACTGCAAGTCTAGTAATGATGGACTGGTGAAGCTATTGAGCAAAAACTTTAACGACTAAGATCAATATGAGACAATTCTGAACCCTATTACTACGACTTGGTTGATCTCCTTTGAATACATCTTATGAGACAACCTGCTAGCAGCAGAACAACTTTGCTTCATGTGCTACCTTGTAGAGAAGGGCATTCCAAGAGTACTTTTGCCCTCTAGCAAGGACGAGATGCAGACTGATGAAGCAATTGGCACTTTGATGGCCTACGTATTTATCCTACCGCGCGCTGATGCAGACATCTTCGATATCCATCGGCTAGTGCGTCTGGTGACGCGGAACCGGTTGGTGAAATGAAGGAAGCAAAAAAGCCAGGTGATGAATGTGATAATGCGGCTTTCCAAGATGCTCCCTGAGCTAGAACATGGGAACAGAAATGTGTGGATGGCCTACCTACCCCATGCGCAAGCAGCCTTGGAGGTATGGCGCTGGTGTAAGAACGACGAGGCATTACAGCTTTTGCTCTGGAACATAGGGCAGGGTAATGTCTTGCTGGGGAAATATAGCAATGCAGAACAGATAAATCGCTAGGTGTTGGAGCTAACGGAGAAGGTCTTTGGCCTAGAGAGCGCTCTTGCACTTGACAGCATGAATAACCTAGTAATTATACTTAGTGATTAGAGGAGGTATAGAGAGGTAGAGCAGATGCATTGCCAGGTACTAGACCTAACTACAAAGATGTTAGGCTCAAGGAACCCTGCTACACTCAACAGCATGAACAACCTAGTGGTTGTGTTTGGATAGCAGCAGAGGTATGAAGAGGCAGGGCAGATGCTTTAGCAGGTCGTGGAGGTAAGCAAGAAGGTGCTTGGCTCAGAGAACCCTGATACACTTAGCAGCATAGACAACCTAGCAACTGTGTTTGGACGGCAAGGGAGGTATGAAGAGGCAGAGCAGATGCTTCAGTAGGTTCTAGAGGTAAGCAAGAAGGTTCTAGGTCTAGAGAATCCTCAGACACTTCAGGCCATGTATAGCCTAGCATCTGTGCTTGAAAAGCAGGGGACGTACAAAGAGGCAGAGCGACTATATTGGCAAGTCCTAGAGCTAAGAGAAAAGGTGCTAGGAGCAGACCATCCCTCAACCCTCATAACACAGCGCAACCTCCAATCTTGTTGGAAGTTTCGACAGACCCTACTTCAGAGTCTTAGATAGATCAAGATTAGCTGCTAGGTAATTATTAGTATATAGCTTTATGAGGCCCGCAATCTTTTAAAGAATTGCGACATGAATATCTAGCCGAGTAAGATTGATCGCTGTGGTATTCTATTGAGGTTCCATCGGGTTGCCTACCTGCATTAAACGCATGCTGGATGAGAAAGAACTGGCGATGTGATATTGACAAAAGAGAAAAAAGAAGAAGAAAAAGAAAGAAAGAAAGACAAAAACGCCTTGTCCGTCCAAGACACATTTGAATGTCGCATACAGAAGTTGCCGACAACCTTGTGTCAATGAATGTGACACTTTGGCATTAGAGCTGCTGCTCAGATTTAGGCTCCTGATTATGTATTGTCTGTTCCCAAGTCATCAACTTGCCTAAGTTATGTAATTAAACAGTCAGCGCGAAAGCGCCATGTCGGTTAGGTCAGGCAATTAACCTCGGCTGACTAACAAAGGTGGTAGGTAGCGCACTCAATCGCAACTAGAAACAACATCTCCATCCCATCTTCTCTCAACACCTCGACAACTGCTCTTCTCGGAACTCGGTACATTTGGAATGTCCCCCGAAGCGACAGCCGGCGGAAACCCGAAACCCCAAGATCTCCATTCTGCCGTCCTGCAGACCACTTTGCAGGAGATATCGTCGCGACCGACCGAGCTCCAAGACTGCTGCGTCATCTGCCTAGAGGAGGTCACCGAACGCTGCGAGGCCCAACCTTGCCACCACCACAATTTCGACTACCTCTGCCTCGTGACATGGCTTGAGCAGCAAGCGGCTTGTCCGCTATGTAAAACCGAAGTCAAGGAGGTCCGCTACGATTTCAGCGACGACCAAACGCAATGGAAAACCTATAAGGCACCGGAGCGACCGCAGGAAAAGCCTAAAGCTGCGGGAGCCTCTCCTCCGAGCCAACAGGCGAGGCGATTTTACTCTCAGGCACGCCCGCGATACTCGCGATCACATGCGCGCCCGACCCGGACCTTCACTCCTTCTCAAAACGAGGCGATTGCGCGCCGGAGGACCGTCTACCGGGACCAAATGTACTCGTTGCACGTCGGCTCGAACCGTATCTCGAGATACAGGGACTTGACGCCGCAGCTGTTTGCCTCCGACGCCGAGCTCGTCTCCCGCGCGCGCACGTTCCTCCGCCGCGAACTGCAAGTCTTTGAGTTTCTATCGCCAGACAACGACGCGCTGCCCCAGGACGCCGACCCCGTTCGGCGACGCAGGGCAAACAATGCCGAGTTCCTCCTCGAGTACATCATTGCGATCCTCAAGACCGTGGATATGCAGGGCAGCATGGGCCAGGCCGAGGAGCTGATCCAGGAATTTCTGGGAAGGGAGAACACGCGGCTGTTGCTCCATGAGCTCAGAGCATGGCTGCGGAGCCCCTACATGACGTTGGAGAGCTGGGACCGCGCCGTGCAATACCCGGATGTTGCGCCTAAGCGGCGGCGACGGTCGCAGAGCCCCAGCGCTGCCGATCGGGCGGAATCCTCAAGAAGCGCCGACGGGATCTATCCTTCGAGGTGGCGGAGGGACGAGCGGCGCAGGCACCGGCGTGAGCCCCGCGAATCGCGCCGTTCACGGAATGACGAGCGGCTGAGAGAGGCTACGGAGCGATACATTGTTGACTAGGCTCGCGGGAACGGCCTGAATCACCTATATGATACCCTTGCATTTGATTTCTATTGCGGCGGCGGCGGCGGCGGAGTTATGTAGTATTCGCGGGGTCTGTCTCTTTTGGCTTACGAGACTGTTACAATACCTTGCGGGCACTTTGGCCTTTTGGAACAGGCCCCGCACCAAGCCCCCCTAATGGAACCTGACATGACAGGAGTGTACAAAGTATACGAATAGACAAGGTCTCTTTGAGCTCTACGATTCATGAGATGTAACGCGGCAGGCCAAGTGCCGAGATGGAACTTGTTCAGCGCGCGCTTCCTTCTCTCACTTTTCTCCTGATTCGAACAATGGCGGGGTGTGGATTCGCTTAGGTATGACCGGTGGCGCTGGAGCAGTGGAATGAACGTGAGCGACCCCCCCACCTCGAATAGATTCCGTCCACTGGTACCCGCGGGGCTGATTGGTAATCACTAAAAACATCGGCATTCTGGGCGGAGTCCCGCCCGTGCTTCCAAGTCCGAGGTGATCTCATAAACCACATCTTACGTCTTGTAGTGTAGAACTTTACAGAACATTATCTCGCCTGTTTCTCATTCCCGTCACCGAACTTCTCCTCCCCACCATCACCGTCATCTTATGGCCGAATGAACGTCGCACGGCAAGCGAGCAAAATGACCAACATCAACATCAAGATCATCTCGGACCCCGTCTGCCCTTTTGTGAGACGCCCTTGCTCATGATGGATCATCATTGCCGAACCCACTAACACAACCCCGGACAAAAGTGTTACCTTGGCAAAGCCCGACTGGACCGGGCTATCGACCTGTACAAGAAGACGTACCCCGGCGGCAAGGACGACACTTTCAACGTCACATGGTCGGCCTACTACCTCGACCCGACGGCGCCCCCCAAGGGCCGGCCCATCAATGAGCGCATGGCGGAGCGCTTCGGCGCCGAGAGGGTCCATATGATGCACGAGCGCATGAAGCAGATGGGCGCCGCCGAGGGCTTGAACTTCACCTTTGGCGGCAAGGTCGGTCACACACGCGACGCACACCGCACGATCCAGCTGGCCAAGTCCAAGGGCCCCGATGTCGAGAACGCCGTCATGGACTCCATCATGAAGAGCTACTTTGAGGAGAACGGTGACGTGACGAGCTGGGACATGATTGTTGACGCGGCGGTCCGCGGCGGCCTCGAGAGGGACGAGGTGCGGAAGTGGCTCGAGGAGGGCAAGGGCGGACAGGAGGTCGACAAGCAGGTTGAGGATGCGTACCGCATGGGCGTACGCGGGGTGCCGCACTTCGTCATCAACGACAAGTACGAAGTCGGCGGCGCACAGGATGCGGGCGAGTTTCTCAAGCAGATCGTGGCGGCCAAGGAAAAAGGCGGCCAAGGGTCGAGCGGACAGACCGGGCCGTCGTGTTGAGCATTCAGAGACCAGCGATCTGCCTCTCTTTGCTTGCTGAATCCAACAAAAAGTTCAACGTCATACCGTAGAGCTCCTCTGTCGCATTGTGGGTATCATGTCGTAAGAACCGTCGTAAAAGTGCCCTCCAGCTTTCACATGTTCAGCAATCCTCCCAGATCCTTCTCCATCGTCCGCAGTCGCGCCTGAAGCTCGCGCTTCTTCTTGTCGAGCTCCCGCACGATCTCCTCCTCGGCCCGTAGATCGTCCTCTGTCATGAGATCCTCATCCTCATCCTCATCTTCCTGCTCGCCCTGTTGTCCCTCGTCGCCCTCGTTCATCCAGTGGTCCTTGTTCATCCTTTCGAGGGAGGCCTGGTGCTCGGCAACCTTCGCCTCGTAGTACGCGAGCGTATTAGTCTGGTGCGCGTACCGCGACCGCAGCTGGGGAATCCGCTCGAGTGCGCCGGGCAGGGCGTATACGCTGCACAGCTTCGCCGCACCCTTGAGGAGGACCTCGACGTCGACGTCGCCACCCTTGCTGGCGGCCTGACGCTCGCCACGACGCAGCTGGGCGTGGAGGTCCCCGCCCAGCACGGCAGAGACGGCGGTGTGCCGACGGGGACCACCCATATTGCCGACGCCGCTGCGGGAGCTTCCTGGGGGCGGGCCTGTAGTGACTTCGCCTGAGGCGACGTTGAAGACGGTCTGGCGTCGGCCGGAAGCTGGTTTTGAGTCTGTGTTCTGCGAGGCGGAAGAGGATTGCGACGGCGGGGGAGGGGGGACGGAGAAGAGAGCGCGCTCGTGAGCTTCAGTGTCGCGGATGAGGGAGGTAATATCGGCGTTGTAGAGCATCGCGTTTGTGAAGATTTTTGGAGGCGGGAACCTGGTAAGCTTGTTAGAGATCCGGTCAAACGTCTCGAGAGCAACCGATTGGACTGCGGGGGAAGAGCGAAGCGTACGGGAGGGAATCGATACCCTCGCAGGAGAGAGCAATCTGCTCCAGGTGGATTGATAGCATCGACATTATGGTGAATCGGCCTCAGGGCGAAGTTGCAGTTTTGGAGGTGCGTATCTTGCGTCTTATGGGCGATTGAGGGTTCTGCTGGGTGGCATTCCACGCAGACCGGTTCCGCAAGATGTTTGTTAAGACGAGGTTCAATGTTTACAAAGTGCCCCACCAAATAAATGGCGGTTTGGAGAAAGAGGGCGCCAGCGAACCGCGTCGTTGCTTTGCGCACGGACCAGGTATCTACCCAAGGTTAGGTACAAACCTGGGTGTACCTTGGGTGCTTTGTACAGGTAGCTAGCTGTTCGTCCCAAATCCCAAATCCCAAGCGCCAAGCATTTCTGTTTGAGAACGTCCATTCTTCATTAACTCTCCAACAACGTCGGCCTTCAATCACGATCTGGAGTTCCCCTTGAAGATTGGAAGCAACTTTCGTAACGATTCGTAACTTGGCCAAGTATAATCTTGCGACTTCGGAAGACCTTCATCCGGAGCCATCCTTGACTTGTACAACTTGACAGAAGCGATTAGTAGTATCATTGACGGCTGCCGAGGCTCGAGGCAGACAAACACAAAAGGTTGGCATTGAAAATATTGCCCTGGGGCCGAAGGCCGGTTGCGAAGCATCTGCACTGCATGTGGCCGTGGGGGCAGTGTGCTCTACGACATTGCTGACAGCCAAGCCTTGTAATGTCTTTCCCGGTGTTGAAACGGTCGACGGGCAAGGCAGTTGGAAGTCGATTGAACTCAGTTGACAACGATACATCGCTGCACTCGGGCTCGGCTCATTGTCAGTCAGCCCGATGCCCAGCCACTCAGCTTACAAGGACACGGATCAAAGAAAGTGATCCATAATCAAGGCTGCAGTATCCTAAGACAACGGGCTCTTTTACTGCTGCCTGATCTATATCGCTGTGTGCCGTGCCTTGAACATTTAACGATCGACGACTCTCGGGTTGAGCGTGCCGATTTGCTGGGCGTGCGACGTCAGACCTGACAACAGCTCGGGACTCTCTCTCATTGGACCTTTGCCGAGTCTGCTAGCGCTCTCTTCTCTCTTTCTCTCTCTCTCTCTCTCACGCGCGCGCGCTATCCAACGACTTTGGGCGCATACGCTGCAGCCTGTGAGTACAGTAAGGCATTTACACGCACACAAGACAGCTCCACTTCAAACCTCCGTTTACAGCATCTCTCCCGATGGCAATGCGACCGGGATGGCCGCTATTAGCTTGCTTTTCGTGCATATCCGCGGTAAGCATCTCGGAGCCTCGCATATACTTTCTGTTGCTCTTGCACTGCCCAGATCTGACTGCATGCCACTCCTGCGCATTTCATATCACTACTTGCTCGTATTAGCCATTAGCCCCCCCTCTCCTGCCTCGCCAAAATGAACAAAAGTGGCAGGCACATGGAAAAAGGAAGGCTAAAGGCAATAACGGGCGAACAACGGCAGCGGGGCGGCGCCCTAGCCGCTGACGGTCGGCACGCCCTAATAATTGGCAAGTGGCCCTGACCCAGTGATCAGCCAAGAAGAGCGACGGTGTCGTCAACCCCGGCCGGTTCAGCCAACTCAGCCCGCCTTGCACCTGCGCCAGTTCGGTTCAGTACCCTCGCCATACTATGTACAACCCGAGTCTACCCTGCCTACCTAGTAGTAGGTAGGTAGGTACATCGAAAACCACACTAGGATCTCTGAGTTGTTGGTGGAAGTTTCCTCATGTCTCACCGGCCTGCCATCTCCATCCTCCTTCCCCGCGATATAATGCCCCGTGAGCCCCCGCCCTCCTCCTCCCGCTGGTCACTTGATCGGTTGCCCTTTATGTCATCGTCGTCGCTACTGCCGCTATCTCACATTCCATTTTGGCTGTATATTGTCCTCGCCATCCCGCTTATGATGGCTCTCGGTCTTTTCTCCATCCCAGGCTTGGGCGCATGGTTCGGGGTGCGTTACCAATCACAACATAAACGTGCCAAGCTGCTCAAGGAGAGGATGGGCTCTACAAAGTTCCTGGGCTCCCAGGTCGGAGGGAGCACCGTCATCAATTACTCTTACACCGACTTCCCCTACAAGCTGCTCGCTTGGGATATCTACTACTTCTTCGAGTACATCTGGGCGCTGCCGTGGATCGTCTGGCCCGTCACTCCGGCCGACTCTGGCGACCTCGACGAGCTGGCCTTCACCAGACAGAACCTCTTTTGCATTTTCATGCACATTATTCTATTTGTTCTACAGCTTGTCTTCGTTCTGGCCCTGCCCTTCGCCATTATATTGCCAATCTGGGTGGCTGGGCTCGCTTCGGCCGCCTTCTTCACTCTCAACTATCTGCTTTGCCTCCTGATCAACGGCCCGACGCTCACGTACACCTCGGACCCCAAGTATGCCCCCGAGCTGCCGGAGCATGCGCACGAAAAATGGGTTTTCCTTAACGGTGTTGCTGTGGGGTAAGTCGACATGCCCTTCCTTCGAACCTCTATCCTCCTTGTTATTGGGGAATAACTCGACTTTCCCTGGTCTTTTTTTTTTCTGCTTGTCTAGGCGCCATGACTATTTGCAAACTTGCTTGAGAACATGCACTGATATTGCAACAGGGAACACTGGATGAAGAACAACCTCAACAGGCTGGCTCTTACCTTCAAGCGGCCTATTCTGGGTATCCACAACCAAACGTCAGGAATCCTCTTCGACGTTGTCGAATGTCTCATCCAGCGGAACCTGGGCTACGCCACGTATGATGTACGGATGTGCTACCGCATTGTTAAGGAAACGCTCTACAACCCTCAATACTCCAAAGTTGTTTTTGTTCTGCACTCACAGGGCGGCATCGAGGGTGGTCTCGTTCTTGATTGGTTGTTGCAGGAACTGCCACAAGACCTCCTTGCCAAACTCGAGGTAAGCGGACGAGATTCCCTTGGCCTTCGCACAGGCAGCTAACAATACAATATCAGGTATACACCTTTGGAAACGCTGCAAACCACTTCAACAACCCTCATCGGCACGCATTGTCCCAGGCTCTGGCGCAGAATAATCCCGCTGCCATGACTCTGACCACCACTACGATGACACATGGAGAGCTCACCAGCAGCCCCATATCCTCAGTCACCAACAGTGACCTTGGTCAGGTTTCAAGTCTGAGCAGCGGAAGCAAGAGTCAGAAGAGCCTGTCTGGAACCCCAACCATTCGTAATGAATCATCGTCGACTTCGTCACGGTCCTCGACTGCAGCGCTAGACAGAGCCATAGGCCACGTTGAGCACTACGCCCACTCGACCGACTTCGTGGCGATTTGGGGTGTCCTACACTTCTGCACGTCCTTGACTGCTGACCACACCATGCCACGCTTCATCGGGCGGCTATTTGTGCGCGCCTCGGAGCGCGGCGGCCACCAGCTTTGCCAGCACTACCTCGACGGCATGTTCCCTCTCGCCAGGGACCCGAAGACGGGTGAGTTCATCGGGGCTTCGGACGAAAACGAGTTCATGGAGAGCGAGATCCAGGTCGGTCGGGAAGGCGACGCTGGATTCAACGCCCGCGAGGCGTTTGAGGTGTCGTATCTCGGCCGTGGCTTCGCAAGCGAAGTTGAATTCCACGGAGAGCACGTCAAGGGAAGGCACAGGAAGAGAACGGTCAAGGTCAAGGATCTCTCCCGACTGTGGCTGTATCGCAACGGTCGCAGCCCTCCCGAGACGCCGCCACTGCTGTACACGGAGAATGGCATTGTTAGGAACGCGACTCTGTGAGGAGCCATTGTGGTGCTTTGGCGTTTTAGTTCATGGTCGCATAGATTGATACCCTCTCATTACTGCTACTGCTGTACACGGAGAATGGCATTGTTAGGAACGCGACTCTGTGAGGAGCCATTGTGGTGCTTTGGCGTTTTATTTCGTGATCGCATAGATAGATAGCTTCTTATTACCCTCTGTTTCCATCGGTCTGTTTGCAGCAGTATCGCTTTCACGCTATCGCGATGATGAAATGAGATCAACGAGCTAAATGCCCATGTGTCAAGGTTTCCTCTAGCGACTCAGCTGATGACGCCATGAAGGATGTCATGTCTATATGTCAACGCTCTCGTCTGTTAGATTGGCTTAGTACGGTTAGAGGAGGAAGATGGAGAAAAACTGCCCTATAACACTAAACACTATCCCTATTAAGGGAGTGTGTTGTAGAGAAGTCATGCGAATCTCAACCAATAGTTCCCAAACAAACCCACAAACAGCTCTTATGTTATCTATTTACACTCCTCAAGCGTTGCTTCTGCCTTCTTCGTTAGCTCCCGATTCACTTCTGCGGCTAACGAGTCGTCGGCAGACCAGGTCACAAGGTGCGACGTCAGATTTCCCATCCAACGGCACAGGCGGCTGACTTTTCACAGGAAGCAAAGATCAAGATGTTGTCCTGTCTCGCCGCGGTCGGAGCGGTTTGGAGCGTCAAGCGAGCCATCTGAATGGATTTCTTTGCTCCCCCGGCCATCGGCATCCCTTGCTACCAGATCCAGACGGAGATCCTGGGCATACCCAAGCAATACGGCCTCTTCTGGTCCGGTCCTCCCCGCCTCCAGGTACATCAAGGCAGCTTGTATCTGATCGCGTACTTATTGACCGCTTTCCCTGTTGTGGTCTCGGTGAAAGCAATGTTGTTTTTGAGGAACGAGAACACGAAAATGTGGCGCTGTATGGGGATTACGGCTTGCATGGCAACCTGAAGCGCCCTATCCTGGTATATGTTGTATGTCGACCTCTGCCGTGCTCCAGACTATGAATGAAATGATGGGAAGCCACACAATGATTGAAATTGGCCTCCTCATATGACTGAGAAGTTGCACCGGCTTCCTCGCCCCAAAGGGTTTGCATGGTAATTGTAGAACGCAGTTAAAGAGCAGGAGAATGGCGCGAATCACCTGAGGTGGCAGGGAGACCCTGAGCCTTCATGGTATCTCGAAACATCTGAAAGTCACCCGCCTGGAGAACTGCATAGTCTGGGAGGGAGGATGGGCAGGGTGAAGCACCCGAGAGGAGCCATTGTTACGTTAAAGGAAAAGAACGGCGCAATAGACAAGCTAGTAGGCTTCTGTAGCTCTTGACTGCGTACAACCTAGACATTTATATGTCTAGGAAAAGGAAGTGAAAATAAATTTGTCAAGGGTCGGCCTGATATCTTAAATCCTATTCCTCAAGTCAAGAATAGCACTACTCAGCAGCACACCTAGACACGCCTGACTGCATTTAGACCCTGAGTGTTCTCGGCGCGTCAAAAGCACTATAATTAGGACAGCAAAAACAGACTGGTCCCCTTGGAAGAGTTATTGCTTAAGTACGTAAGAGGTAGATAGTTACTCCTAATACTTCTTCAGAAGCATTCAAGTGTTGTTGAAACTACCTAGTCAAGTTGCGTCCCTCTTCTCAATCAGCGTCTGTGTGTATCATCAACGCATTCCGGTAACGTAATTAAAGTTTGTCTATCTAGGTGGCCCCATATATTTACATAACACGCTGTGTGACAACCGGGCCCAAGCTGGTGACAATTCTCGGTGACGACTGTCTTACCGAAGGGTGAGGCTCTCAGTAGGAGGTGTGGGTGGGGCTCGGCCTTATCAGAATGACTCACTGAGTGGCGGGTTGTGGGCCCTTCGTGCATAACCTCCCTGGTCCAAACTGCAGCGGGACCCTAGCTAGCTAGACATCAGTCGAATCGACCGGGAAACAATGCCAGCGAAGCGAACCCATGCCATGTCAAACCAGCATGGATACGTTTTACACGTGTGTGAAGATTTTATTCGAGGCCGGTCATGCTCTCCCCTACACGTGTGTAACGCTTGACAAGCACAGACGGACGACCTTGGGAACCGATTTAGGGGAAGAAATAAAAAAAGAATTTGGTCATTTCGACAGTGGTCTGACAGTCATCAGCCACGCAAATGATTCATCTCGAGGCAGCTGGTTACACACCGCCTCAAGCCTAATCACCGCCATTCCCAGCAACTTGGGAATGCGGCTTGCCGAGAGTGGCGCGTGTCCCTGAGCTAAGATAAGGTAGGGTGCTTGATCAACAGCGGATATTGGCTTCCGTGTGTGTAGGTATCACCTTGGACACTACACACCTTCTCCGAGCCCAAGGGTGGGAACCAGGAAAAAATAGATGCTTGAGCTTTGCTGCTTTGCCCACCACATGCCTCAGCCCTGGCATCTGGTTCGCGCCGCCTCTAATGTCCAATGTCTATCGGGCCGCCGAAAAATTGACGCAAGCCGGCCCCCCCTGCGCCGGCATCGCACCATGGTGGGTACCTTTTGCCCACCATGAATCCAGCAAAGGAGCTTAACAAGCTTCAAAGCGGCGAAAGGGAGGCATTCCAGACGCGCCAGAGTCCAGAACGACGACCGGGGGGTGTTCGGGGTCCCATAATTAAAACTGGAAATACCCGAGCGATCTCGAAACCGTTTGCCGCCATCCTTTTTTTTTCCTGGTTATCGAACCTATCGATGTTGGGAACGCGACTCACCAACAAATTTTCCACTCTGACCCTTAGGGAGGGTATTTATTTTTGTCTTCTCTGGGTGGCCTTCAAGCAGTGACATCCCCTTAGTCGTCTTTTTTCTCTCTTTCTCTTCCACACGAAATCCAAAACCCTTTCTGCAGACAAGGAGAACCCTCAAAACCACCAACGATATTCTTAACACCAAAACGACATGAACACGTTCCACATCAAGCGTGGCTCCGTTCGGCAGGGCAAGTACGACGTCTATTGGAGCAAGGACAATGAGTGGGCCATCATCGACGATGAAGAAGAGGAGGAGAACGAGCGCCGGCTGAAGGAGGCCTACCACCACCACCCCCGCCTCAGCTCGCGATACCTGACCGCCGGCCTCTTCGTCGTCCTGGTGCCCGCCATGTGCGGTTTGCTCTGGTGCTGCCGGTGAGTTCTCCCTCGAGAAAATACCTCTCCATCTCGTGTGGACCGGGTTCGGTTTTACTAATACGGCAAGCAGACTGAGACGACGCATTTGACCACAAAGTGTCGCAAGGGAAAAAAAAAGTTTAAAAAAAAGGAGTCGACTCTTGTTATCGGCTTACCAACCAGATTACGACCCATGGTTTTACGCAGAACTTCCATGTTCTTCGCACAAATTCTCGCACCAGCGCAGACGAGACAGCGGCAGGCGCGCAGATCGTTTCCCAAAGCGCTGCTCGTTTGCTTCCTGCGAAGCCACCATGAAGCACCACTCACGGCATGCCCAAGACTGGATTTCTTCAACGAATTCTTCATCCGGCAACCAGGCAGCGTGCTGTGCAACCCCACTCCACCCTACTTTCTCCCCGTGTTCGGATTCTCTTTCTGGGCATTCCGATTGCTCAGCCGTGGCGATGGCAGCATTCGACCCGACATGAGACGTTCTCTTCACGAACGCCGAATCGGATGACCCGTACCAGCAAATCTGCACACTCGGCAGCGCCTTCGAACGCGCCCACGACATTGAGCGTCAAGTCGACAACCACTAGATCCAGCACGACGAAACGGTTCGCCTTGGACAGCGATACCGCAATCTAGCGCGTGCTCACTGGGGGGAATCATCGTTTTCGTTGGGCGTTGTGGATGCACGCCGTGTCGTAAAAAGAGAACTGCATTCGCGTCAGGCCGAGCGCATACCCGACCGCGATGGTATGGCGGTGCTGCGTCTGTTGGGTTGCTCGCGACCCGCGACGTATGATCACTAGGCCAGGAGGACAATTTTGCGAGATGCTGCATAACGACGTGGTCTGTTCAATTTGGTACGGAGATGTTGGATGGGGGGGAGGGGGGATCATGGATGGGGAAAGGGTCGGCCGTTGGGAATGGGTACTATCTGCCTCGTATACATCAAGTCAACGGAGCAGCGGCTCGGTGAGAGCAGTTATACATGACATAAAACCATTGGCCTCAGACGTCACAATTGGGCTCAAGGCGCTGGCCCCGCCCCCTCCCTACTACTTAGACGAACGCGCGTATACGAACGAAATAGAAGCAGCACGTCGAAACAACCGACTCATCCCAGGCTCCCACTACACCGCACCGACGATGCTGAAGTAGTCCGACACATATCGGATGCACTTCTTATAGCCTACGCGACAGCATGTTACGACTTTTTTTCTTCTTTTTTTTTCCTTTCTTTTTTCTCGAAAGAATTCCTACGTTAATAGAGAGAAACGCGGATGTCAATACGGGAAGGAGTGGTGGGGCTGAATCCATGATTGTATCAGGGAAGGAGGGTTGACGGCGGGAGAATCAGAGCCGCCGGCCGGCGGCGTGCCCCGGCCAACCCTTGCCATGCTGTTTTACGAATCCAAAGAATTTTAAAACACTAACTCGGAACTTGGGCCGATGTCTGGGAGGGGATCAGTGCGTCGGAACCATCACGCCACCCAACGAACGAACGTTATTAGCAATATCGAACGACCAGGGGGGGGATCCCGGGGGGGGGGGGGGGGGTTCCTCTACATGCCGCATTCCGGTGTCTCTTGGCGGCGCAAGGAACCTGTTCACTTCAGACGACGGCATTCAAAGGCTGGTTAAGGTTCACATCGCCTCTCAATAGATGGATAGTCCAAGCGTAAAGCGAATAATGTATAATGAGCATTATCTTAATTAAGTCAAGGTATCATCAAGTCATCAATGTGTGTGCCATGCCAGTTCATCATTAACCCGTCCAAATACCCCTTTCCAAATCGTACAGGTACACGCTCTCCGGGCGACGTGGTGTGTGTGTGTGTGTGTGTGTGTGTGTGTGTGTGTGTGTGTGTGTGTGTAGTAGTGTGTCTCGGATGCGCCCCCGCCTCAGGTCTTCAACTCGACGTCGCGGCGGTACGTCCACGTGGTGGCGTCCGAGTAGACGGGCTTGTATCCCAGAACGCCCTCGACGAGCGAGAGGATGACGGTCGGCGTGAGGATGAAGGCGCCGCCGTACTTGTGCTCGGTGGCCAGCACCAGGCGGTCGATGCTGGCGCCCATGCCGAAGGCGCACTGATGCAGACGGACCTCGACGGCTGGGGGCTGTTGATTGTTCAGTGTCAGCTAAAAGTTCGAAAAGGAATGTGAACCAAGAGACATTCAAAGAGAAACAAAATCGCGACACACGTAATGGGGAAAGGGGGAAAAAAAAAGAGGAAAAAAGACTTTGGGTGTCGCACCTTGCTGCTAATCTGGTGGTTCGTCCTGCGCCAGCGCTTGAAATAGTCGGCGAGGAACTTGAGCGTCGGGCTGTGGCTGCACTGGACCTCGATCTCGTGGGCGCCGCGGCTGTATATCATGAGGTGGTATGGCGGCTTGAGGAGCAGGTCGTCCGGACGGGGCAGGGCGTCGGCGCGGGGCATGAAGTCCGGGGGCGGCTGGGTCGCGGTTGAGCTCACCGAGGGGCCGCGGCGGTGGCGGGCGGCGGCGTCGGGGCCGCTGATGGAGAGGCGGCTCACGCGGGTGTCGATTGCGTCGACGTCGTCCCAATCATCGGCGTCGGGCGAGGCCGTGTAGGGCGGTAGCTGGCGGTGGTCGGCGAAGCAGTCCTTGAGCTCGGCCTGAAAGAGCGGCTGGAGGTTCACCGGCGTGATACGCTGGCGCCGGGGGAGGGAGACGAGGAAACCGCCGCGGTCGTCGGACCACGACGTCGAAACGTCGTCTCCGGTGGAGACCTGCCGTTTGCGTGTTAATTGGTCTGGTTCTTGACGTCCCCGATTCTAGGAACCCTCCGGTTCCTTTGGGTTTGACTTGGTTTGGTGTTGTGTCACACTCACTTCGATAAAGAGCCTCAGTCTCGACCAGGTGATCTTGAGTTTCTCTAGCAGCGTCTCGGTCCACTCCTCGTTCTTTCGATCGTCGAGGAGCTCCGCTGCGGCGCGGCACCACGCCTCGACGGTGCCGGCAACGGCGATGACGGCGTCAGCCCTGTCGGTGTACCCGGCGTCGAGCTCGGCGAGGAGGAGCTGCCACTCGGGGTTCACGTCGACCTCGAGACCGAGCACGTCCTGGAGGGACTTGAGGGACTGCTGTAGGTGGCTGTCTTCCTTGGTCCAGTGGTCACGGATAGCAACCTTCACTTTGAGGGGTCTAAGGAGGAGTCGGTTAGCGTGTAAGTCGGGCGATGGGGGGGCAGTGAGGCTCACAGAGTTGTCATGCCAGGCTCAAATTCCCGTTGGTTCGTGTATATAGTGTGTGTGTGTGTGTGTGTGTGTGTGTGGGTGGGTGGGTGGGTGTAGATGTTGGTGAGATCTTTGTGATGAGAAATTGGATCGAGATGAATTCCGTCAACTGGTCACGGGCATCTGACGACTGATATCTGCTTTCAACCACCCGTAAAGGAAGGACCCACCGGGTGACATTTGTGTGCGCCCGCCGACTAAGTAGGTACACTAACCAGCCCGCTTCCCCCCCCCCCCCCCCCTGGTCGCATCCCAGCGCCAAGCTGTGCGCCCAGACACGCCCGGCAGCGCGTAACGCAGCTGAGCATGTGGCGTCACATCACGCCCATGTTGGGCGAGGCGGAGTCGCCGTTCACACACGCTTGCATGGATGGTGGTGAAGAGTCACACTTTACGTATTAATGAGAATTGTGGCCTCCATTCGGCACATTTGGGTTTGGGTTTAAACCATGGACAAAATACGACCCTGATCAGTCGCACATCTCTCTGGATCGCTGCGATCGACGGACAACTTACAAGGGGTGCGGCCTCCCATCCGTTCGATGGTGGAACATCAGGTCAGATGATTAGCCGATGGTTTTTTTTATCGTTTGGCGCAAAGATCACGGGACCACATCGTGTGCGAACATGAAGACAACATGCCACCGCCTGCATCGGCATGTCGGGCAGAGACACATGAACAACTCGGGCGCAAGTCTGACAGGCACGTTGCATCGGGTTTCGACACCCGGGATTATCCTTGACTACCTACCTACTACAGTACAGGCTACCGATGCCTACCTGGTTCTGACAGGCCTCAGAGAAAGAGGTCGGAGGACTCCCAGAGATACCGTCGGACGGTCAGAGAAGAAATCGGAAGGGATCACACGGAGGAAGTGCGACGCTACGGTCCACTCGACGGAGCAGAGCACTGTAGGGTTTAGTAATAGTGTAGAATGGCATGGCATGGCATGGCACTGCCTAGCCCGCGGAAACGGTAAACGGTCCGGACCGAGAAGAGAAATAGAATGACGGGTCGTGATGTCATGTGGTCAACCAACCACCTTGCATTGCACCATTCGGGCTGCCTCTCTCTCCCCGCGGCCACCGAGTCCAAGTCTTTATTTGGCGTAATAATAACGAAGCGTATGCCTGTATGTGCATGCGTGTACTGTACACAAGACTGTCGGTGTCGATAAGGCGGGGAGTTTGTTTGCATGTTGGTGTTTGTGTGTTTGTGTGCGTGTCTCACTATCAACCAACAACCATTGAAGGCCCAACTCGAGCCTCGACTCCATCCTAAATGCCACCTCTCAAGCTGTGAAATAATATACGGATGCGATACAAACTCACAATCTCTGAAGCTCCGCACCCAAGACAAGAAAAAAGGGGCCTTGATGTGCTGTGATGTAGGCTGATGCGCCGAGGCGGCAAACATCACCGCGACCGCTGCTTGGCGGTGTTGCGGCTGCTATAGATTCGCCTAGGCCTCCCCGCTAAACCCCTTGGCTGAGGTTGGCAGCACACCTTGGCGCCCTGGGACCACCTGGAAGAAAAGGGGAAAGACATAAGAAAGAAAGAAAAAACTTAGTTGACTACAGCCTTCGTTGCGCCATTATTGCATCGTGACACCGTCGTGTCCACATCCGGCCAACGTCCACGGGGAAACGAATTTTATTCCCCTTCATCACGACAACTCAGTCGCCATAGGGCTGGGCGCTAGTATGCATGGCACTCGCAAGGACGTCAAAGAATGACTATCGATTTTGAACGCAAAGTCGGCCTAGCTTCGTCGCCCAAGCGCGGGCGTGAGGACGACTGCTCTCCCGCGGACGTGTGGAACGAAGCCCTGGCCCGTGGCTGTCGACTGGCCAGGACCGATGATGAGGCTGTCTCGTAGTCGAGAAGCTGAAAGAAAGGAGGGCTGGAGGTGGAAATGAGGGATGGAATGGGCGACTTTCACCCGTTATGTTGATGAAGACGAGTGAAGAATAAAAAGCCGTCGGCCCTCGTCGCACGATACAGGGCATCCAGGAACATTCGGCACCAACATTACCCTCTACAATCTACTTGATCGCTTTGGTCTCATCTTATCAATCGCCGCAACTCATCACAATGTCCCGCCTCCCTCCTGCTGAAAAGCTGCCCCTTGCTCTGCGGAAAAACAGTACGTCGCAAGCTTCAGTCATGCCCGCAAATTTTGTTCAGCTACTTACACACATGCAGTCCGCGATGAGTGGGACAGCAAGAAGGAGGACCTCCAAAAGGAGCTCTCCAACGTTCTCGGCGCCGAGTGGACGCTGGACGAGATCAATCCCAACGAGCTCTACCCTTACGCCGGAGATGGCTACGCCAAGCAGTCCCTCGGCAGCTGCATCGCACAGTGAGCCGCCTCTCTCTCTCTCGGACCTCGGGACGGCCTGGTTCCACCACTTCATCGATGCTAACGTTGGGGATAGGTACGTGTCCTCGGCCATCTCCAACCTCAAGACCTTTGCCTCGACCTACGGCGATGATGGCAAGGCCGAGCTCAACTCCATCTGCCACGCCCGCTCTCTGCTCCTAGACCTCGACGACCGGCCCGACAAGAGCGCCCGCGTGACGTACTGCGGCGTGCTCGTCAGGGAAGGCGGCAAGCTGGCCATCGTCTTCTCTGAGGGAAAACTTGGCACCAACGCCGACTACGCCGTCGACGGCCCGGGTCTGCTAAAGGCTCTCAACGACGCCCCGCCCGCCCCCGGGTCCGACAACGCCATGAGTTACGCCGCGCGCACGTCGGTGCGGTAGGACTACGACGAGCAGATTGAGGAGACGCGCAAGAAGCTGGCCGACATGCTAGAGCGGCCCGACGTCGTGCTCGTGCCCAACTTCGAGGCCAACTTTGCCCGCCTCCGCGAGGCCGCCAAGAAGAAGGGGAGCGAGGTGAGGGACGATTGGGAGGGGAACCTAGGCGGCTTCACGAGGATGTACTTTGAGGGGCTGGAGTACCAGATGGCCTACCAGAAGTTTGGCGACGACGACCTGCTGCGCGAGGGCTTCAACGAAGCGGTCGAGAAGGGCGAGTTCCACTTCCGTATCGTGGATAAGATGGCCTACGGGACCTACGGGGAGGTCGTCGTAGAGGACGGTACCATATACGTGCAGGTACGTCGATTCGAACCGTGGCAGATACCGCATCGCGGTGCATCACTTGCTGACTTTCGAGTAGACTCGGGCCCACCACTTTGGCTCCAATGTCAACTACGCCGCCGAGAAGATCTTGGACCAGCTTTGATGGATCAAGACAAAGCGTTCGTCGAGAACTGGAGAAAGCGTAGCTGGCATATTCAGCATGGACAATGAATTGATCTCGGCCGACACGATTGTGAGCTGGTGCACAACACGTTCAGGTTATCTGAGACAACTCAAGAGGAAGAAAAAAAAAAAGAAAAAAAGAAGAAATGTCGGCATTAAATAATCATCAAGGATGCATGAAATGATTCTATCTTGACCTGTGACACCAGCGTCTGCTGCTTACGAGCGATCCGCACATCGTTGTCTCAAGAAAGGCGCCCACGACACCACCAATCACCATGCCTCCTGTTTCGCCAGCGGTGACGAGCCCAAGGCTCAGCTCCCGATCAGCCTGGTCTTCGTGTTCCTTTCTGACCCTCGCTAGCACGTTGACGTACAGTGAGCCACCCGCAAACCCGACTAGGAACGCCGAGAGGAAGGCAATGTACGTGGATATGAGGAAGACGGCGTTGAACAGCGCGACGGCGGTCCATACGCCCAAAGCGACAACCTGCAGCCTGAGACTCCGCACCGGGAGGAAAGTGATCGACGACCGACCCAGCAGGGTCCCCAGATGCATGACGACGCCGTACGTGGCAAAAAAGTGAGAGAACGTCTCAAAGGCGGACCCGTCCAGCGGTCTGGCGAGACCGTACTGCAGCAGAGATAGCGAAGCCGAAGCCACGACGAGCGGAAATATGTCCGACCGGGCCAAGCCGCGGAGGGTTCTTAACTTCCCGATCATCCCCCACTGGCTGTTGGACTGCGGCGGTGTATTCTCATGCCGACCCAGGAACGACCGCCCCTCCTCGGCGCTGGCGTCATCGCGATTCTTCCCGCGCTCGTCGTCGTTACTTTTGCCCCTTTTAGTGAGGCTCTGCGGCAGAAGGACAAAGTAGGAGACTAGGAACATGGCAACCAGGTGGTAGATGTACCCCGTGGCGCTCCTCAGGACCTTCCCCGCGCCGTATGTCAGCAGAAACGGCCACACGGCGTTCTGGAGCAGTCCCGCGCCGGTGCCGAAGCCCCACCCGACTAGCGCCGGCGCGCCGGCGCGCCCGACCATCCCGAGACAAAAGACCTCCGTCGTAGCCGAAGCGACGGAGGCGAGGACCGTCGTGAATATGCGCACGGGGGGCATGACGTTGGGCGGAGTGTCGTCGGCGATGCGCTTGGCGAGGAGCCAGCACGCCGCGACGACGAGGGGTCGGATGCGGCATGGGGCGCGGTGGACGACGAACGGCAGCGACAGCTTGGTCAGGAGCGCCGGCAGCAGCTCGATGAGAAGAACGACATGTCGGGGGTAGGGGATGATGAGGTAGTTGGCTGCGTGGATGATTGACGGGAGGATTGTGTTTGAAAGGCCTTTTATGCTCGTGTTAGTGACGGTGAACGGGAGCTGCTGCGCAGCGGCTTAGAATGAGGTTTTGGTCCGGCCAACGACGCTCGCTGCACAGAAAACCCACCTATCAACGCGAACCCCCAAAAGAGCCGCGGATTCTCCAACGAGCGTGCCAACGCGGCGGTCCGGCCCGTCGTCTTGCTCTTTGGTGTCATTGCGCAAGGGAGTCTGACAAAGTTCCGGAAACCCTCCCTCCCTCGCGTCGCGCAGGCAGGCGAGGATTCTGGGCCATCCCGTCAGGATATATATATATATATATATATGAACTGCCAAAAATAAAGAAGGAGAAAAGAGAGGCGCTGATATGGCTTCTAAAGCCAAAGACATCCGTCGGTCCATCGAAGAAGCGTTTACGGACCACGTGCTCCTGCCGCGGCGGCCAAGCCTGTGTGGGGCGGTCAACGGGGGACCGGCACCGACGAATCGAATCCACCACGTGGGACGGGTTCGGCAACTGATAGGGAAGGTGGCCGCCGTCACACGGTAACGCGGTACCCCCTATCGAATGCCGCGAGAGCCGACAGGAGGCATCGCAATGTATGATGATCATTGTGCCTTGTCAATTGCCTAGGCGCTCATACTTATTAGAGAGCTTCTAGGAAGTTTCTCTATTGCAAGAAAGGGGATGTGCAATACGCGTCATGCATCGTGGCATTTCCCGCCGTCCATCCGTCGGCGACAGTAAGCGCACCCGTCAATGGCTTCCAATTTCATTATCTGGCGCCGGAGCTCGAGGTCCAAGGCGGGCGACCGTAACGGCCTGTTGGACGGCGATGCGCAAGGCCGTTGCCGGTTCCCGGTCTCGCCGTCCGAATGGCTGCGCGTTATGTCGAGATTCATGCTGCCCGTTGTGTTCTTTGGCACTTTCGGCTATGTTCTGATGAGCTGGGTAAGTTCCGCAGATCCAACCCGCCGCATTTGCGCATTGCTTATTCGATCACCGCAGTTTCCGACGGAGTTCGGACGCTTCGTGGGCGGTGGTGGCGTCGAGAGGACGATCACGCGGTCCCATCTCGAGAGCCTCCACACACCGGGCCGTGTCGACAACGGCGGCTCCCGTCGACTCCGGCTCTTCATGCCCGCCGACGGGCCGAGCGTCAACCTCTGCAAGACCATCATGTCGGCCGTCGCGCTGGGCTACCCAACGCCCACCCTCTTGAACTGGAACGGCGAGTTCAACCGCCCGGACTGGCACTTTGCCGGGTCGCACATTGCGAAGCTGGAATCCCTCTTGGCGGCCATCGACGACCTGTACGAGCGGGACGACAGCGACGTCAATGAGAACGATCTCCTCCTCCTCGTCGACGCCTACGACGTCTGGTTCCAGCTGCCTCCGTCCGTTCTCATCGAGCGCTTCCACCGGCTCAACCGCAAGGCCGACGCCCGCGCGCGGAAGCAGTGGGAGGACCTGGGCCTCAAGCCCGACTTCCCCGTGGCCCCGCCCGCCCAGGAAATCGTCGTCACCACGGCCAAGGACTGCCAGCCGACATGGGAGTCGGGCTCCGACCCGCGCTACGAGTACTGGCCTGACTCGCCGTTGCCGCCCGACTTTTACGGCAACGAGACCGACCAGGTGCTGCCGTACGTCTTCGACTCGGCCCGCAGGTACAGCAAGATGCGTCCGCGGTGCGTCAACAGCGGCATGGTCATGGGCACCGTCGGGTCGCTCCGGGGCGCGCTGCGCAAGTGCAAGGGCAAGGCCGACGCGGCGGCGGCGGCCGGGCGCCAGCTTTGGAGCGATCAGGCTCTCTTGGCCGAGGTCATCGGGGACCAGGAGGTGTGGCGGCACTGGGTGCGGGGGCTGGCCGCGGCCTGGAACGGCATCGTCTCGCCGGAGCGCCCGGGGCGGCTTCCGCGGGAGGTGCGGCGCATCGCGGACGCGGCGCTGGCCGGGGAGGCGTTCGAGTTCGGCATCGGGCTGGACTACGAAAGTTGCGTCAGTATCACATGGCCATTTGTCAATGATTGACTGGCTGGGGACGCCGCCACTGCGCAGCCGGCCCCCCTCTCGGGCCACACCTGGGGCGACCTGCCCCTCTACACGGACTTCTTCTTCGGCACACCGCCCGTGGGCATCCACCACAACGCCTACGTCTTCGGCCTGAAGGCGTGGCGGCTGGAGCACTGGTGGAACCTGACGTGGTTCTACCCCCACCTCCGGGGGCTGGTGACCGAGGCCCTCGCGTCCAACAGGAAGCTCACGCCGCTGGCGAGGTTCCCGCTGGGTGCCGACGGTGGGAGCGAGATGGTTTACTGGGCGTCCGGGGAAGGGCCGGACGAGGCGAGCGTCAAGGTCTTTGACGGGTCCAAGGAGCGGACGGGGTATTCGTCTGTCGGGTGGGACGGCGTGTGCCAGAAAGGGGATAGGAAGTGGTATGACGTGGTATTCGCCGACGGCAAGGGGCCGTTGGCTGCATAGACTTTTTTCCAAGTAACATGTCGTAAGCGCATGCTTCCTGCCTTGGATGTGAAGAAGAGCTGCATGCCACGGCGTGGACAAGACGAACGAGACCGGGTCTGTATAGATTCCTCCGCTTCCTAGTTCTGGCGACGGCGGATTGACATGTTACTCTTGAGATCTCGACACCAATATTTTAGCCCGCCCTTGTATATAGCCACGTTGAAGACGCAAGTAGGCACCGGGTAAATTGATGAGCTGGTGCCAACCAACGCAAGTCAATCATGTGTATTTTGGTGCCGTCAACTATCATTACGTATTTTCCTCTTGGGATTCCCGGGAGATCTATGGAGCTTGTGGGCGTGTCCCTGGTGCCGACGCCGGATGGTAGGGTGAAACAACAACTCGAGCCCTCCCTCCATCGCAGGTCATCGAGGATGTACGTGCCAGTGCCACAGGATAGCTCGATATTACGTATTACAAGTCTAATGAACCTCGCTCATCCACCCCCATGCTTTTCACCCCCCGTACCCGCTCAGCGACACCTGGCATGGGTATCCGTCCGTGGGATGCGCCGCCCCGGCCTCGACCATGAAAATGCGCTGGCCTGCCACCCCGCTGAGGTCCATCTTCTTGTCCCCGTCCAGCTCGGCGTAGCAGTCCCGGAGGTCGAACTCCCTCACCACGCACGCCAGCACGGCCTTGATCTCCGTCATGACGAGCTGCTGGCCGACGCACAATCGCGGCCCGTACTCGAACACGCGCCAGCCGCCCTTGGGCGGGTACAGCTCGTGGGCCGGGTCCGTCACCAGCCACCGCTCGGGGAGGTACTCGTCCGGGCGCGCCCAGTGCCTCGGGTTCCGCTGGACGGCCCAGTGGACTATGTTGACGGCGACACCCTCCGTCGGATACGCGTTGCCCTCGGCGTCGCGGAGGACCAGGTCGGCAGATCCCTGGCGGATGCCGCCGGCGGGCGGGAACATGCGCAGCGACTCCTTGATGCAGGCGGCGGTGTAGGGCAGGGAGTTGAGCAGCGCCGGGTTCGCGGCGATGCGGGCCGGGGCGGAGCGGACGTCGGCGCCGAAGACGTCGTCGTGCTCGGCGCGGACTCGGGCGAGGACCGCGGGCCGCGAGCAGATGCTGTGCAGAGAGTAAACAATGGCGGAGGCCGTCGAGTCGTAGCCGGCGAAGAAGAACATGCGCATGTTGCGGGTCATGACGCGCAGGTAGTCGGGGTCGAGCTTCTCGCGGCCGGCGTTGGCCGGCTGGGCGAGCCAGTCCTCGAGGGCGCAGTCGAGGACGGACTGGAAGCGCTCGGCCTTGCGGCGGCCGTCGGCGCGGTTCTGCAGCAGGGTGCGGAGTCGGGCGTTGATCTGGCGCTCGATGTGGCCGTCGAGCACGCGGCCGCCGTTCCAGGTGCGGAAGAGGAGGAACGGGTCGACGCGGGCTGCGAGGTTCTGGGGCTTGTGGGCGGTGAACTTGAGGCGGAGCTGGCCCTTCATGGCCTCGGCGAGTGGGTGCGGGCGGTCCTGGGTGCCGAGGCGCACGTTGAAGAGCTCCTCGCCGATGACGTCGGTGATGAGGTCGAGGACGAGCGGCTCGAGGCGGAACAGGGCGCCGTCGGCGGCGCGGGCGCGCAGGCGGCGGACAAAGACGGCGACGTTGTCGAGGATGACGGGCACGGCGGCGGTGATGTTTTGGTTGCTGAAGCTCGGGCTGAAGAGGGCGTGGAGGCGCTTCCAGGCGGGGCCGTTGGTGTCGAACTGGCTGGGCCCGCCGGTGATGGGGTGGAACCAGCCAAGCAGCATCGGGGGCTTGACCGAGCCCGTGACGGGGTGGTAGACGGTCTGGTGGGCCATGTCCGGGTCGGTGACCACGAGCATCGGGTCGGCCATGGGCCAGTTGTCGAGGTAGAAGGCGCCCTTGTCGAAGGGCTCGCCCAGCTTGGCCACGACGTAGCTTGCGTGCGCGCCGGGCGGCAGGCTGTCAAAGGCCTTCTTGGCCTCGAGCAGGTTGCCAAAGAGAAAGCTGTGGGGGACGATGGGCTGTTGTTGGCGTGAGCGACGGACCGGGGACATGTGAGCGGCCTGGGCCGGCCGAAGGGGAGGGGGGCACTCACCAGCCCTTGGCGCTTCAGCTCGGCCATCTTGCCCCGATGCTTACTCAGAAGCGTGAAGAAATAGATGATGGAGCAGACGGCAGCCACGACGATGGCCGTCGTGGCTGATCGCAACAAGTAAGACAGGGCCCGGTCCATCATCCCGATAGCAAGCTTCACGGCTTCAGAGGGGGGATGTCACCGGTTGGGGTTTGTCACCGGGCGCTCGAGTCACGACCGAGTCCGTGGTGATGCTGCGTGTGACCGTTGAGTCGGCCTCGGAGATGGGCGGAGAAAAAAAAAAAAGAGAAGGAAAATAAGGTTGAGGAGCAAGCCGATGAGACGGACGATTGGCAAAGGTCGGGACTGATAAATAAATAAATAAAAACGGCCCCCGACAAATGGGATTTACCCCCCGTACGGGCGGCGCCCATCAGCAATTCGCACCACCCAGTCCACTGGGTCGTGTGGGAAACCGAGTAACTAGGGCCAGGGGTAGATGCATGCATGCATGCATCCATGCATGGCTATCATCGTCTAGTACGCTTTTTAATTGATGCGTTTCACTGACCGCAACATCCACGGTTTAGGAACGAATGCCGAATGAGGAACAATGGGCTCACTCACGTTGGTCATATACAAACAAGAGGCTGCATGATCCTTACATGAGTGTGTAAATCACTTGTCTTTTCGCTCTGTGGCCTAGCTGAATCCTAGCATAAACCTTTCTTCCAAACAATGCAAAGCCGGGGGGTATAGTATAATGCCTCCATAATGCTGCCGCCTTGTTGTTGCTGTTGTTGTTGTGTGGATGACGGTAGCGTGCGTTTCATGACCCAATCCTTCCTACGCCGCCCGAGTTGTTCCGCGATGCCTCCTTTTTTTTTTGTTTTTTTGTTGACAATCCCCCCATGTTGCTTTGCTTTTCTTGTGTGGCTTACAGTAGACCATGTTTGCTTTTGAATTGACCAACTCCAAGTCATAAAAACCATGCCCGATACCAGAATGAACAGCCTAAACGCCCAACGTCCTGCTCAGTTACCAAAAACAGTAAGAAACGCCTGTGAGTTGCCCCGCTTTTGATGTCCTTCCCGGAAGGGGAAAGAAGAGGAGAGGGGGGGGGGGGGGGGGGGGGAAGAAGAAGAAAAGAAAGTAAATCAATCTCCAGGTGTAGCGAGAGCATGCTTTTGGGGTTGTGCTGTGGTCTCCTACATTGGCACACCGCCGGCGAGTCCAACGGCGACGGAAGAGGTGAGGAATTCCATGTCATTGTGGTCCTGCCTGCAACCCTTTGGCGACTTGCCCTTGGCGAACCCATGGCTGTACGCTTCACCCAGAACGCTCATGTCCATCGAGGGCATCTCAGGCCGGCCTTCTCTGCGGACGACGACCAACGACGAGCTACGCGACATCCTCCACACCTCGTCGCCGACACGGGTCCGGTTGGACACCAGCACGAGAGCGCCGTGGTCCTGGGTGAGGGCCAGCCGGCGGCTCTTATCCTCGACAAAGGTCTCGAGGAAGTTGACCCCCATCTCGGACGTGGCCGCAAGGGCCCCTCTGCCGGACATGGCGTCAGTGAGCAGATTCCTATCGTCGAGGGCCCAGAATTGGCGGAACGACTCGGGATCCTGACCGGCGCCGACGGCCTGCTCTAAGTCGCCTTGGCCGGCCAAGCCGGTGAGGACGGGGCCGAGGAGCCTTTGGAAGGACTGGACGATTTCGTCCCGGGTGAAGCCTTGGGGATGCCTGTCGGTGGTGGTCTTATGGAGGGCGTCGCCAGAAAGTGTCCGCATGAGAGCGTTCATGTGGCATTCTTCATCCGGGCTTGGCGAACGCATCTTGTAGACGAGCGACAGTAGCTTGACCAGCGGCAAGAGATCCTTCATGTGTCCCAGCTCCTCGGAGATGGCGACGACGGTGTCGACGTAGGACCCGCCCAGCTGCACTTGTTCTGACTGGAGGTCGTCGACGGGCATGTTTTGGCCGAGTGGAAGGTTCATTTTTGGCTATAGTACCCGGATGTGTATGATTTTGGTGTAATCGAGGGAAGAGCTTACAGTAGAGGAGGACAAGAGAGCTATGAGGAAATGTCGATGGCGCGGGTGAGACATGTATCAACACCGACAAAATAGTGGCAGGCTAATCTGTCGTCACCATCCGCACTGGCGGGGCATAATGGTCTTATATAACCAAAACCTGATGCGTGTTTCCCCAGTCCGGGGAGACCAAAGTTGGTTGGGTTGCGTAAACGAGCGGGTCTGCGAACTCGGAAAGGGCATGATGAGCGGGTTGGCATGGACTGAACTGGGTGCTGGGGGGGGGGGGGGGGGGGGGGGGGGGGGGGCTGACGGGGCCAAGGTGGCCACGATGTCATTCCCATGGAGACGGCGAAAGCTTGATTGACCTAGGGGTACCGCGGATTTTTGTAGGTGTGGGGAGGGCCATCAGTTGTGCAGAAGGCGGCGCGCAGAATGCAGGATGGCCCATGTTAGGGATGGGATCTGGGATTAGGTTGCTTGGCAGCGGGAACACGAGAGGGAGAGAGAGAGAGAGAGAGAGAACGAGGACGGATAGAGAGGGATGGAGGAGGACGAGGAAGCAAACAAAAAAAGTAAGAAAAAAGTCTGGCACATGACGCCGAGCTTGGACCCGCTTTTGACGGGTCCCCTCAGGGTCTCTCTGCTCGTCCAATGCTTCGGACCGCAACACCTCCAAACTCGGCCGGAAACTTTTTTGTGCCGTTTGTTGTACGATCTACGTATGATGCCAGTTCATTATTGATTGTTGTTATTATCATTACGGAGTTTTATGTGTGGGAACACTAATAATCCCCGTCATCGGACTCGAGGCCGACTTCAGCCGGCCGTTATCTTCCCCTCCCAGAGATCGGAAATGCATGCATGCACACCAGGTTCCCTGCGCTACTGTTGGTGTTCAAAGGACCCTTAAACAGAGTTCGGCGCTGATGTCAGCTTGTCTCTCTCCCTCTCTCTCAGACAAACAGGCGCCAGCAACAATCAACCCGAGACGGCCTAGTCCCTGACTATTTTAACGCATGATGTTTCGTGCCATCTCGCCGGCGTAATCCCAACCTCATCGCTGCCCCCGGAAATCCACAATTGCTACAGGGAAACATCGTCTTTGGAAGTTATCACTACAATGGTCAAAGTCCTCATTATCATGGCCGACTACGGCCACGACCCCACAGGTATTGTCACTGTCACGTCTCTCCCCCGTGGTCCTGTCGTGCACTACCAAGACCACCCTCCCATCAACCCCTTGCTCGATGAAAGAAGGCTCCACGCGTCTCCGCTGATTCCAAAGCTAATCTCCTCCTTTGCCTCGCAGAGGTCGCAGTCCCCTACCAGGCTTTCAAAGATGCAGGATTCCACGTAAACTTTGCGACCGAAAAAGGCAACCCGCCCCGCTGCGATAGCCGGATGCTCGAGGGCATCTCCCAAAAATTCCTGGTATGCTTGCTTGCTTGCTTCTCCGCCCCCCTCCTCCGCCGTGAAAGACGGAAATAGCATTATCGCACATCAATAGTCCGCCACAATTCCGATGAGGTGCGACGTGATGCAATATGCGTTTGCTATTGCCATTGCCGGCAAAGTCAAGATGGACATGGAACAAAGCTAACGTGTCGCTTTCCAGGGTGCTGCAGCTTCCGTCTTGAAGATCTACGATGCTATGACCAGGTCCCTGGAAATGCAGAACCCGCTGTCCTGGTCCGACCCCGGCTTCACCCTTAGCGACTTCGACGTCGTGCACATACCCGGGGGCCATGACAAGGAAGTCAGGCAGCTCCTGGACTCGGCCTCTGCCCAGAAACTCCTTGCCGACTACTTCCCCAAGACCAAGAAGCCCGGCCGCAAGATCGTCTCCTCCATCTGCCACGGCCCGCTGCTGCTCTGCAACACCAAGGGCGAAGACGGCAACAGCGTCCTCTACCATTGCAACACGACCGCCCTCCCCGCCTTCTTCGAGGCGTCGGCCTATCACGGTACCAGGCTGTTTCTGGGCGAGTACTACAAAACGTACGGTGCCGGCTCGGAAAACGTGGAGACCCAGGTGCGTGGTACCCGATACACGATCCCGGCCCGTGTCGCTCGCTACCAGCGCCGAAACTAACCCCGACCTCACCTTAGATGCGCAAGGCACTCAAGGATCCCAGCCAATTCAAGAGCAGTTGGATGCCCAACAAACCGTTCGTTTCTCCGTCCTACCTTCGGATAATCCCCGTCACTCATATATATCCCTCCCAGTTTCGTCGTAGAAGACACCGAGTACAATTACGTCAGCGCCCGGTTCCCCCCCGACGCGGCAAAGATGGCTGAGATGACAGTCAACCTGGCCCACCTGGTCCAAAGCTTCAAGGATGATGAGTCAGTTGGCGCATAGTTGCAACAGTAACCCTTCTTGACGCGCGTTTCGGCTCTCGGAGATGGCTCTCGAGGCTCTCTCTCTCTCTCGGGTAGCTCGCCTATGGTTAATAGACCGAGGATCAACTGCAGTGTTTTATGAACTGCCCGCTGTTTCCATTATATAGGCAGCCCACGACCGGAAGGGGGGTCACGCGCCTCAATGTAGACAAAGAGCATAAGCTCTTACAGCGAGTGTGTTGTCCAGAACGAACCGGTTTCTCTGGATGTCGCCACAATGACAGCTTCCCGTGGGTGAAAGCAAATCCAATGGACAGCCGGCATGGTTAAGCTTAATGACATGTTATTTTCTGGTTTGGTGAACCCAACCCAACCCCCCCCCCCCCCCCCCATATCTAGCATCGTACCTGGACGGACCAGCGTCTTCTCCTCGTAGCATTGGGTTGTCGTCACGGACTTTTTGCGGATCAAACGACCCCGCACCTCGCTAGCTTCGTGACTTGGACAGTTCCACGATTCTTTGGATGGCCTTGTCAACGCTCGTGACAACAATCGTCGGCTCCCTGTCAATCATGCTACCCAGGGCGTCAACCCACCCCGTGCCGCCCCTATCGATCCATGCCGACTGCCACCCGGCCGCCCTCGCGCCCAGGACGTCGAACGGGTTCGAGCTGACGAGCCAAATCTCACTCTCCCTGCCAGACATGCCGGCCCTCTCTGCAAAGTAGCCGTACGTCCGCGGGTCGGGCTTGAAACACCGCACCTCCTCCACCGTGACCAGCTTTCCCGGGCCGAACGTGCCACTCATCCGCGACAGCGCCTGCGACGTCCTCATTGACGCGCCCACCATGTCGTCGGTGCCGTTGGAGAAGACGTAGGCGTCGACGGACCCGTCGCCCTCGACGACGGCCATGGCCGCCCCGACGTCGGGGAACGTCTTCAGCCCGTTGTAGGCCTCCATGAGGCGCCCCTCGTCGTTCGCGGACAGCTCCAACTTCTTCTCGGCGACGGCGTGCCTCAGCGCCGCACGCGTCAGCTCTGAGAAGGAGCGATAGGTGCCTGCAATCTCGACAAATCTCAGTCGCAAAGCTTTCTTTGCGCGCGGGGGGGGGGGGGGGGGGGGGGGGGGGGCTCACGCCACCGCATCCGCGTAGGGCGCTTACGGGTCTAGAAGTGAATTATACATCCTAGACGGAGGTTTTACCGTCTTGTTCTGTATGGTCAATCGGTGGGCCTTTGTTATACGGCGTACGCTCACAAAAAGGCATTCAGTACTAGAAAGCCACAAATTGCGCGCGGAGTATTGGTCGGTCAAAAAAGCCAGAGTAAGTGTCAAAAAGAGGATTTCGGCGAGGTCAACGCGTATTGTCTTGTACAAATCGTCACGACGGTAGTGACGTTTGAGTCAGCTAGCGTTTCGCATGCCTAGGAGAGGGATAGGCCGCTGCCAGTGGGAG